>NC_064639.1:118188412-118491442 GCF_023864345.2 Schistocerca serialis cubense | reverse complement strand
CTAGAGCACGTTGGGTGGCACGGGATACATGCGGACGTGCATTGTCCTGTTGGAACAGCAAGTTCCCTTGCCGGTCTAGGAATGGTAGAACGATGGGTTCGATGACGGTTTGGATGTACCGTGCACTATTCAGTGTCCCCTCGACGATCACCAGTGGTGTACGGCCAGTGTAGGAGATCGCTCCCCACACCATGATGCCGGGTGTTGGCCCTGTGTGCCTCGGTCGTATGCAGTCCTGATTGTGGCGCTCACCTGCACGGCGCCAAACACGCATACGACCATCATTGGCACCAAGGCAGAAGCGACTCTCATCGCTGAAGACGACACGTCTCCATTCGCCCCTCCATTCACGCCTGTCGCGACACCACTGGAGGCGGGCTGCACGATGTTGGGGCGTGAGCGGAAGACGGCCTAACGGTGTGCGGGACCGTAGCCCAGCTTCATGGAGACGGTTGCGAATGGTCCTCGCCGATACCCCAGGAGCAACAGTGTCCCTAATTTGCTGGGAAGTGGCGGTGCGGTCCCCTACGGCACTGCGTAGGATCCTACGGTCTTGGCGTGCATCCGTGCGTCGCTGCGGTCCGGTCCCAGGTCGACGGGCACGTGCACCTTCCGCCGACCACTGGCGACAACATCGATGTACTGTGGAGACCTCACGCCCCACGTGTTGAGCAATTCGGCGGTACGTCCACCCGGCCTCCTGCATGCCCACTATACGCCCTCGCTCAAAGGCCGTCAACTGCACATACGGTTCACGTCCACGCTGTCGCGGCATGCTACCAGTGTTAAAGACTGCGATGGAGCTCCGTATGCCACGGCAAACTGGCTGACACTGACGGCGGCGGTGCACAAATGCTGCGCAGCTAGCGCCATTCGACGGCCAACACCGCGGTTCCTGGTGTGTCCGCTGTGCCGTGCGTGTGATCATTGCTTGTACAGTCCTCTCGCAGTGTCCGGAGCAAGTATGGTGGGTCTGACACACCGGTGTCAATGTGTTCTTTTTTCCATTTCCAGGAGTGTATTTAGCAGAGATATAGCTGATATTATGGCTCGGTTGTTGAACGTTTTTAGAGAGAGAATTGAAGGAAATGGAGGCCGAAGAACAAGCTGTCTTCTGAGTAGGTAGATCGGCCGTATATAATATATTTTGTTTAAAATATTTACCTGAAAATAATAATATTCGACATAAGCCCGCTCATATAGTATGGGTAGACATAGAAAAAGCTTTACGAAGTTTTCATAAAGTTTTAACATCACCTAATATTGATCCTACAATAATTAAAGCAAATCAGAACTTAAAAGGAAACCCTGCAGCAAGAACAAAAACACAAAACTTTCACCTAAAATTAAGGTTGCAAAGGGTCACGTCAGGGTTGCAATCTATCACTGGCACTTGATAATACATATACAGAAAAAGCGTTGAATAACTGGAAGAAAAAGCATGTGAATCCCAATATATTTACTAGAATTTGCTGATTACCGGGTAATTTTGGCCCAAGATGAAGAAGACATTAAATATATAATCGGGAAATTGATAGAGGTGTATAAAAAGATACTCAGGTCAACATGAGTAAAATACAATATGTGGTAATAGCAGGAGCAAATATGATTTGACACGGGAGAAAGAAATGGGAGCGATAACACGTACTGAAGAGTTCAAACATGTAGGAGTAAAGAAAATTTGGGAAATTAATTCGAGAATAAATAGTGGAAAGTTTATTGCTTGTACACAGCATGATATTTTGTGACATCAACAGATTACAAAGGAAACAAAAGAAAAAAATTCAAAACAATAATTAGACACATGACATATGGGTCACGCGTATGCGTGATTAAATTCCAAGTAATGAAAAAGTTGATGGCAAGTGAGATCTACTTTTGAAGACGTTCCGAAGGAATACCATAGCGAGAAAGGGTCGATTGCTGATTTTGTGGAAGAAAAACAACTCATATGGTACAGACATACGAAAAAGATACTAGAGGAGAGATTGCCATGAAGGATCATGGAATGGGAATCACCAGAGAGGTGGACAACGGGGAGACCATCGGTGACGTGGATACAAGGAATTCGGACATTAGTTATAAGAAAAAATATTGAAGAAATTGTGTGGACAGATAGGGAAAAATGGAGAACGAAAATTAAATTTGATATATAATCTTGGGTTACAGGAAAATGCAAATTTATTGAAGAACTGGGAATAACAATTTCATTGTAGCAAAAAGTCTGTTACTATTACTATCGTCCGCCAGCTTATTAATATTCAGTGTCATAGTAAAGCGTGGTGTCATCCTAAGAACGAGGCCCCAGGGCAAAGTTGGTACCTCGCGACGGAGCCACAAGCAAGCATAATTGCTGCCAGGCGCGACGACCAATGGGAGACGTCGGTGCAGAAACGCCCTCAAGAGTTCCCATTCGCCACCGCTACAGCATCCTTGCTTACATCAGAGTGGAGGGGCGCTCGCCTCTGTTGCCAATTTGTGCGGAATTCCACAAACTGTGGGGAATTTCAGTTCGATTGAGGATTTTGTGGGGATTGGCATTATGTGGGGAACATGCGAGGATTTTAACGTTTTACTGTTTATTAATAGATCGTAGTCGTTACATCGATAATTTGATGGTTGGTGAGTTTGTTTCTAGTGTTGATTATAATGATTTTCAAGTCCTTATGCTCAGAATGAGTTTCATGTTGAGGATTTTAAGCAATATCACATAAATGGGATTGATTAATACTCTTTTATATACAGATATTACATCATCATCATCATCATCATCATTTAAGACTAACTATGCCTTTCAGCGTTCAGTCTGGAGCATAGTCCCCCCTTATAAAATTCCTCCATGATCCCCTATTCAGTGCTAACATTGGTGCCTCTTCTGATGTTAAGCATATTACTTCAAAATCATTCTTAATCGAATCCAGGTACCTTCTCCTTGGTCTACCCCGACTCCTCCTACCCTCTACTGCTGAACCCATGAGCCTCTTGGGTAACCTTGCTTCTCCCATGCGTGTAACATGACCCCACCATCTAAGCCTGTTCGCCCTGGCTGCTACATCTATAGAGTTCATTCCCAGTTTTTCTTTGATTTCCTCATTGTGGACACCCTGCTGCAATTGTTCCCATCTACTAGTACCTGCAATCATCCTAGCTACTTTCATATCCGTAACATCAACCTTATTGGTAAGGTAACCTGAATCCACCCAGCTTTTGCTCCCGTACAACAAAGTTGGTCGAAAGATTGAACGGTGCGCAGATAACTTAGTCTTGGTACTGACTTCTTTCTTGCAGAAGAGAGTAGATCGTAGCTTAAGCAAGATTAAACATAACAATGGCCGAGTGCACGTGAGAAAAAGCTGTTGAGCGCATGCATAGAGCGAAGTACCACGCCACATAAAAGCCGTTTTTGTGCCCTTTAGAATTACTTGAATTTCTGATTTTCCTTGCAAATACTTAAATTTATGAAGAACAAAAACATATTATGAGCATGAAATAATGTAATCAATAATGTATTCAAGACGAGTACCAGAAAACACTCAAATATCTTATTATGCGGGGAATTTGAGGGGAATAGGGAAATTTTTCCCCCCAAATTTGGGGAGTTTGGGATACTGGCATTGGCAAAGCTGCCACTCGCCCTACCCTGCAGTCAACGCCGAAGAAAACAACAGAGTCAACACTGCGAAAGCTGTATTCTACATCTACATCCACAAACCATACTCCGCAAGCCACCTGATGGCGTGTGGCGGAGGGTACTTTGAGTACCTCTATCGGTTCTCCCTTCTATTCCAGTCTCGTATTGTCCGTGGGAAGAAAGATTGTCGGTATGCCTCTGTGTGGGCTCTGATCTCTCTGATTTTATCCTCATGGTCTCTTCGCGAGATATTCGTAGGAGTGAGCAATATGCTGCTTGACTCCTCGGTGCATGTACGTTCTCGAAACTTCAACAAAAGCCCGTACCAAGATACTGAGCGTCTCTCCTCCAGAGTCTTCCACTGGAGTTTATCTATCATCTCCGTAACGCTTTCGCGATTGCTAAATGATCGTGTAACGAAGCGCGCTGCTCTCCGTTGGATCTTCTCTATCCCTTCTATCAACCCTATCTGGTACGGATCCCATACTGGTGAGCAGTATTCAAGCAGTGGGCGAACTAGTGTACTGTAACCTACCTCCTTTGTTTTCGGACTGCATTTCCTTAGGATTCTTCCAATGAATTTCAGTCTGGCATCTGCTTTATGGACGATTAATTTTATATGGTCACGCCATTTTAAATCACTCCTAATACCTATTCCCAGATAATTTATGGAATTAACTGCTTCCAGTTGCTGACCTGCCATATTGTAGCTAAATGATAAAGGATCTTTCTTTCTATGTATTCGCAGCACATTACACTTGTCTACATTGTGATTCAATTGCCATTCTCTGCACCATGCGTCAATTCGTTGCAGATCCTCCTGCATTTCAGTACAATTTTCCATTGTTACAACCTCTCGATACACCACAGCATCATCCGCAAAAAGCCTCAGTGAACTTGCGATGTCATCCACAAGGTCATTTATGTATATTGTGAATAGCAACGGTCCTACGGCAGTCCCCTGCGGCACACCTGAAATCACTCTTACTTCGGAAGACTTCTCTCCATTGAGAATGACATGCTGCGTTCTGTTATCTAGGAACTCTTCAATCCAATCACACAATTGGTCTGATAGTCCATATGCTCTTACTTTGTTCATTAAACGACTGTGGGGAACTGTATCGAACGCCTTGCGGAAGTCAAGAAACACAGCATCTACCTGGGAACCCGTGTCTATGGCCCTCTGAGACTCGTGGACGAATAGCGCGAGCTGGGTTTCACACGATCTTCTTTATCGAAACCCATACTGATTCCTACAGAGTAGATTTCTAGTCTCCAGAAAAGTCATTATACTCGAACATAACACGTATTCCAAAACTCTACAACTGATCGACGTTAGAGATATAGGTCTATAGTTCTGCACATCTGTTCGACGTCCCTTCTTGAAAACGGGGATGACCTGTGCCCTTTTCCAATCCTTTGGAACGCTATGCTTTCTAGAGACCTACGGTACGCCACTACAAGAAGGGGGGCAAGTTTCTTCGCGTATTCTCTGTAAAATCGAACTGGTATCCCATAAGGTCCAGCGGACTTTCCTCTTTTGAACGATTTTAATTGTTTTTCTATCCCTCTGTCATCTATTTCGATATCTACCATTTAGTCATCTGTGCGACAATCTAGAGAAGGAACTACAGTGCAGTCTTCCTCTGTGAAACAGCTTTGGAAAAAGACATTTAATATTTCGGCCTTTAGTCTGTCATCCTCTGTTTCAGTACCATTTTGGTCACAGAGTGTCTGGACATTTTGTTTTGATCCTCCTACCGCTTTGACATAAGACCAAAATCTCTTAGGATTTTCTGCCAAGTCAGTACATAGAACTTTACTTTCGAAATCATTGAACGAATCTCGCATAGCCCTCCTCACACTACATTTCGGTTCGCGTAATGTTTGTTTGTCTGCAAGGCTTTGGCTACGTTTACGTTTGCTATGAAGTTCCCTTTGCTTCTGCAGCAGTTTTCTAACTCGGTTGTTGTACCACGGTGGCTCTTTTCCATCTCTTACGATCTTGCCTGGCACATACTCATCTAATGCATATTGTACGATGGTTTTGAACTTTGTCCGTTTGGATGGAACTACACTCCTGGAAATTGAAATAAGAACACCGTGAATTCATTGTCCCAGGAAGGGGAAACTTTATTGACACATTCCTGGGGTCAGATACATCACATGATCACACTGACAGAACCACAGGCACATAGACACAGGCAACAGAGCATGCACAATGGCGGCACTAGTACAGTGTATATCCACCTTTCGCAGCAATGCAGGCTGCTATTCTCCCATGGAGACGATCGTAGAGATGCTGGATGTAGTCCTGTGGAACGGCTGCCATGCCATTTCCACCTGGCGCCTCAGTTGGACCAGCGTTCGTGCTGGACGTGCAGACCGCGTGAGACGACGCTTCATCCAGTCCCAAACATGCTCAATGGGGGACAGATCTGGAGATCTTGCTGGCCAGGGTAGTTGACTTACACCTTCTAGAGCACGTTGGGTGGCACGGGATACATGCGGACGTGCATTGTCCTGTTGGAACAGCAAGTTCCCTTGCCGGTCTAGGAATGGTAGAACGATGGGTTCGATGACGGTTTGGATGTACCGTGCACTATTCAGTGTCCCCTCGACGATCACCAGTGGTGTACGGCCAGTGTAGGAGATCGCTCCCCACACCATGATGCCGGGTGTTGGCCCTGTGTGCCTCGGTCGTATGCAGTCCTGATTGTGGCGCTCACCTGCACGGCGCCAAACACGCACACGACCATCATTGGCACCAAGGCAGAAGCGACTCTCATCGCTGAAGACGACACGTCTCCATTCGTCCCTCCATTCACGCCTGTCGCGACACCACTGGAGGCGGGCTGCACGATGTTGGGGCGTGAGCGGAAGACGGCCTAACGGTGTGCGGGACCGTAGCCCAGCTTCATGGAGACGGTTGCGAATGGTCCTCGCCGATACCCCAGGAGCAACAGTGTCCCTAATTTGCTGGGAAGTGGCGGTGCGGTCCCCTACGGCACTGCGTAGGATCCTACGGTCTTGGCGTGCATCCGTGCGTCGCTGCGGTCCGGTCCCTGGTCGACGGGCACGTGCACCTTCCGCCGACCACTGGCGACAACATCGATGTACTGTGGAGACCTCACGCCCCACGTGTTGAGCAATTCGGCGGTACGTCCACCCGGCCTCCCGCATGCCCACTATACGCCCTCGCTCAAAGTCCGTCAACTGCACATACGGTTCACGTCCACGCTGTCGCGGCATGCTACCAGTGTTAAAGACTGCGATGGAGCTCCGTATGCCACGGCAAACTGGCTGACACTGACGGCGGCGGTGCACAAATGCTGCGCAGCTAGCGCCATTCGACGGCCAACACCGCGGTTCCTGGTGTGTCCGCTGTGCCGTGCGTGTGATCATTGCTTGTACAGCCCTCTCGCAGTGTCCGGAGCAAGTATGGTGGGTCTGACACACCGGTGTCAATGTGTTCTTTTTTCCATTTCCGGGAGTGTATGTAGCCAAGCTTTTAGTCCACTGTACTTTGAGAAGAGACTATCTTGTACTGTATCAAGTGAAACTTCAGCATTCAGTGACAGTAACAAGTACTCATGACATTCTTGTGGGCATGGATTGTTACAAAATTAAGCATTTCGTCGTGTAGCTATTATAAAGTGATCTAATATTTGGTGTGTGTTGTAGTATCCAGTCGGCCTCCTCCGTAAGTAAATCTAAGAAATCACCACCGCACCGAAGTGTATGTTTTCGTACGCCTTAACATACAGAGTCCCAATACACTCCATGTACCAGTTGAGTAAAGCGCACAGTCGTTGCTGTTGTGAGAATGTTCTTGGAAAAACATGCAGGTCATACTTGTCTACAAGAAGGGTAGTAGTAGCGATCTACAAAACTACAGTCCAACATCCTTGACTGATGAGCTCAAAAGTAATGAGGTATCTTGAACAGAATGGCCTCGCCATTGCCAGCCAGCACAGATTTCAAAAACGTCGATCTTGTGAAACCCAGCTCGCACTTTCCTCACAGACATACTAAAAGCTTTGGATCAAGGCAC
Source organism: Schistocerca serialis cubense (assembly GCF_023864345.2). Classification (NCBI taxonomy): domain Eukaryota; kingdom Metazoa; phylum Arthropoda; class Insecta; order Orthoptera; family Acrididae; genus Schistocerca; species Schistocerca serialis. The sequence goes on along the minus strand of NC_064639.1, from coordinate 118,483,757 downwards.
CCTAAGTAGATGCAGTGTTTCTCGATTTCCGAAAGACGTTTGACTCAGTACAGCACCTAGGCTTATTGTCAAAAGTACGATCATGTGGGGTACATATTCGATGAATTTTATATTTAAATGACGCAGGCATTCGAAATGAACGAAAAAACCAAGCAAAAACTAATGATCGAAACGAGTTTCGAGCGAGCGATTACGTCTCGAGCGCTACTAATTTTCCCGATCTTTATGTAAACTTTATGGAATTGCTCGTAGAATATGCAACTCTTCTTAAAAATTTGCATCATCCAGGAATTTAAAAACTACTACGTGGTAGGCTAACATTCTATCACAATGCCACACTGCCTGTCGAGATTACGGCCGTTGACAAAATATCGATTTATCGAAATACTGATATTTTTTCATAAAGTTATCGATACTCGTAAGTGATACCTCTGTCTCCCATATAGCGATGTGTCGATATCAAAAGGCAATATAGAGTGCCGATATTTATATTTTGAGTGGAACAGGGAATTGTATCTATGCTTTATAGATCTAGAAAAGGCATATGACCGGGTTCCTAGGAGGAAGTTATTGTCTGTTCTACAAGATTATGGAATAGGAGGCAAACGTTTGCAAGCAATTAAAGGTCTTTACATGGATAGTCAGGCAGCAGTTAGAGTTGACGGTAAATTGAGTTCATGGTTCAGAGTAGTTTCAGGGGTAAGACAAGGCTGCAACCTGTCTCCACTGTTGTTCATATTATTTATGGATCATATGTTGAAAACAATAGACTGGCTGGGTGAGATTAAGATATGTGAACACAAAATAAGCAGTCTCGCATATGCGGATGACTTAGTTGTGATGGCAGATTCGATTGAAAGTTTTCAAAGTAATATTTCAGAGCTAGATCAGAAATGTAAGGACTATGGTATGAAGATTAGCATCTCCAAAACGAAAGTAATGTCAGTGGGAAAGAAATATAAACGGATTGAGTGCCAAATAGGAGGAACAAAGTTAGAACAGGTGGACGGTTTCAAGTACTTAGGATGCATATTCTCACAGGATGGCAACATAGTGAAAGAACTGGAAGCGAGGTGTAGCAAAGCTAATGCAGTGAGTGCTCAGCTACGATCTACTCTCTTCTGCAAGAAGGAAGTCAGTACCAAGACTAAGTTATCTGTGCACCGTTCAATCTTTCGACCAACTTTGTTGTATGGGAGCGAAAGCTGGGTGGATTCAGGTTACCTTATCAACAAGGTTGAGGTTACGGATATGAAAGTAGCTAGGATGATTGCAGGTACTAGTAGATGGGAACAATGGCAGGAGGGTGTCCACAATGAGGAAATCAAAGAAAAACTGGGAATTAACTCTATAGATGTAGCAGTCAGGGCGAACAGGCTTAGATGGTGGGGTCATGTTACGCGCATGGGAGAAGCAAGGTTACCCAAGAGACTCATGGATTCAGCAGTAGAGAGTAGGAGGAGTCGGGGCAGACCGAGGAGAAGGTACCTGGATTCGGTTAAGAATGATTTTGAAGTAATAGGTTTAACATCAGAAGAGGCACCAATGTTAGCACTGAATAGGGGATCATGGAGGAACTGTATAAGGGGGGCTATGCTCCAGACTGAACGCTGAAAGGCATAATCAGTCTTAAATGATGATGATGATGAACTTTTTTATGCAATTTTCCATGAATATTTGAAGTTGTTCCTTTTGAAATTGTAGTAGAACATAATTATACTTTTACTGTGTGTAGGAGTCTTAATGCTTTTTGAGCTTTCTTCACGTCCAGTTTTTCTTTTTGAGTGTTTGAAGCAAGTATAGATTGTACTGGAGGGTGGCGGTGTGAATGGAATAACAAGTAATCCGATGTGAAGCCTTTTAAAAAACAAATTTTTAACGCATACAGTGTGCTGTTCCTTCACATCGGCATTCTTCAAAACAGTTGCTGAAACTGATGAACAGAAATCTAAATGACAACATTGGTCTTCGCGGTGGGCACAGACGTGTGACGGGAAATGCTGACGCAATCGGCACGCGGCGCTACCAACAGAAGCTGCAACGTTCAGATTCACCATGTAATTTTGGTACTGCGACTGCTAGGTCTCTGGCGTTGGCAGAAATGGAAAAATAGGGGAAGTTGACATGAAGTGTTACACTTTCACATGGTTTTTTTCATTCTTTTTTCTTTTATTTTTTTGTAAACCTCACTCAAAAAGCTATGCTGTGTATAATACTAACAATTCACTCATTATAGAGGGATGCTGACTCAGTTTTTCAGCCTAGCAAATGGCAAGCTACTTTACAAAACGGAAACCAAACATTGTTGCTATGGTCTTCATGGCAGATGATAGTGTGTGTGTACTGTTACTTCACGAAACAGTGCAGTGCTTGGGAGTGTGAAATGAATGAACAGTGTGGCACTAGCCTTTTATGTTATTAAATAACTTATTTGGAAAAGAGAAGTGTATACTGGGGATAAGCGGGGTGAGGCAGCACTGTTTTAAACGAACTTGCCTATTATTAGAATCCTGTAACCGAAACTTCTTTTGGCTTGTGTAATCTTTGCAGCTATAGAACTTCCTTCTTCTGTTTCTCAGATAGCAAAACTTATCCAAATCTTTAATATCTCTCATTTGAGACGAAAATTTGGCTATACAGGGTGTCAATCTTCCGTACATACCGTTACCTCGGATATGTTTTTACTTCTGCCCTTGTTATTGCCGACAACTAGCACACTATCGACTTCATTAAGCACCTGACTCAGTCACAGTCTTCTTTCGACGACTACGTTGAATAGTTGAAAAAACTACAGACTACCCAGTCATATTCCTAGCAAATAGCCGCCGAATTTGAACTTTACTGTAACTTTCACCAGTTTCATTCTTAAACTAAGGTCAGGGTTTGCGCAGCCACACACAGATTATTTTCCTTCTTGCATTTTCCGTCGTCTTAGGAACTCCAAGTACACAGCTTGTGTTTTGTGTATTTTTAACTGCTTTGTGTGTAAACGAAAATGAAATACGTCCACCATTTTTGTCGGACGCATGTAGACAAGTCGGTCTGTTTGCATTTGATAATGCCTTCCCAGAATTTTTTATGCCCTCCGTAAACATACTCAAGATGAGGCGGCTGTTTGTTTTACTGAACCAGGAAGTCACACTGCCTTTGAACAGCGGATTCACACTTCGCAAAGTACACTGCACAAAAAATTTGCCTAGTGACATCACCGTGTACGGACAAACAGTTTAATAGCTATTTGGCTGTGGCTGTTATTTCCAGGATGCTGTTTAAAACGATACGGTTTCATCATTGCACTTGGGGTGTGGTAGACACAATTAGTAGAGGAGAAGTAACTTGGGGAGTGGTACACACAATTAGTAGAGGAGAAGTTCCAAATATAGGCTAGCTAAGATTTTTACTCAGTAAAATTTTTCTGTTATTGATTAAATTATTGAAGAAACCTTTTGATGGCACAGTAGCATGCGCTCTTCAAAGTTATGATGGATTAAACAATTAAAAAACATTCTTCTTATGTTAAATAATTTATTTAATAAAACAACCGCCGATTTTTTCTTGGGACCACACATGGGCTTACTTAAACATGCAGGAAAAATATTTAAAAACAAGTTTGAAGTGCAAGTTTATTTGCAATAATCACAAATATAAACTCCATCGTCCCTCCCTGCACATTCAGTACGCGTCCAAATACAGCATTGGGTACACTGAATCCAAATTTCTCCATTGGCGTCCGCTGAAAATAGGCTGTCGCAGAATATTCACGATACATCTGTCCCAGGAGGAAGTCTTCAGACACATCGAAATCACTTTCCTCGTCGTCTAGGATAGGGTCATCCTCATCAGATAATTCGTCAGACCAAGATAAGTCTACCATGTTTTTCTTCCGTAGACTTTTTTTGTTTCTCTTGCGTTCTTTATTTGATTTTTGAATCTTGAAAGGTAGCTACACTGAGCCACTGCGCCAGAGATTGCGCCAAAGAGTATTATTCTGCCGCCTCCACAGTGCTTGTCGAGAGCTCGTGGAAGTCAGTGCCTGTTAAGAACTCGTAGCAGTCAGTGCTTGGAGAGAGCTCGTAGTAGTCAGTGCCTGTTAAGAACTCGTAGCAGAGAGTGTTTGTTGAGATGTGCTATTAGGCAGTGCTTGCTGAGATGTGATATTGGAGAGTTCTGGTTGAGATATAATGTAAGGATTAGAATGATTTTCATCAATATAAATGAGGTAATTAACTCCGTTTGTTTTAATTTCAGTATCCTAAATAATGCGTCATTACAGGTTCAGTCAACAAAGCATCTGGCGTGTGTTCTTGTATTAGAGTGTAATTCTGCTTTCCTTACGCAATTATCGTATTTCTAATTTTCTTTTATCACGTCAGTAAAATTGGTATAAAAAAATTCTTGTCTTGTTGAAGGAGAACCGTGCCAGATGTGCGTTGAGTCATACTTCCACATACAGAAGAGTTATACTTATGCTTAGGTTTCGTAGGTTTCATAGTTGCTGGGGACTTAATTAATTAATTGGGTTAACGAAAATTTTCATTTCATTCTTGTTGTTGTTCTTTGCAGTCAGATAGCGTAATAGTACTAGTCAGGGCCAACCGTTTACGAGACACAGCGTAATCGGACTTACAGCTACTAAAAACTAAAAATATTTGCAATAATAATTAATTAAGCCCCCATGCACGTGGCGACCGCTGCTTCGGATCGTCCCTTGGAATCTTCTGATTGTAAAAATAGTAGATGGTAGTATTGTTGTAGTAATTTGAGTTTAGTAATTGTAGTCTATTTTGCATGTGTAGATTTGGTAATTGTCATTCTTCTAATGGTATTTTCCAAAATTTAAATTTGTTGTCTTGTCTACGGGTTTCACAATTTAGTGCAATTATCTCAATTGTTCGTTAATCGTGTTTGAGGGAAACATTTCGTGTGAATGGTATTGTTGGAGATAAAGAGTCATTGTGTGTAATTTTCATATAGTGACGAGTTTGGTATACTTTGTAAATGATTACGCGATCAATGAAAAAGGCAAAAATGATGGATAGTGAGAATGACGAAATTGTTGACATGGCGAACTCGCCAACACAGGACAACAGTATCATGAATAAGGAAGTGGAAAACAATTTAATCAGTCGAGAAAATAGTCCGGAACCATTTCAAAATTTTTCTCAATCAGAAAATTCACAGATTATGTGGTTAACGACAGAAGAAACGGAGCAGTTGATGAGTGCAATATTAAATTTGGGATCTGAATTAAGAGCAATGACAACACGGTTAAGCTCAAAAATAGGAACAATTAAAACCGAATTAAAAACAGTGGGATCACAGTTAAGATCTGAATTAAAAACAGTGGGATCACAGTTACGATCTGAAATTAAAACTGATATGGGAACAATGGAAACACGGTTAGACTCACTGGAATCACAGTTACAATCTGAATTAAAGACAGAAATAGGAACAATTAAAACCGAGATGAAAGCAGTGGGATCGCAGTTACGATCTGAATTAGAAACTGATATGGGAACAATGGAAACACAGTTAGGCTCACGAACAGGGACATGTTTCAGACACATGAAAGACGAATCAAATAAAGAAATTAGAGAAGTACAACCGATTTTGAAGGCTCACAATAATAGCTTAATTTCAACAGAAATTAGACAAGAGGAACAGGGCAGGGAACAGGAAGAAAAAGATCGCGTGATAGTACAGAAATTTTCAGAATTAAATTTACAATGTGCACACGATAAGAAAGAAATACTTGAGAGAATCGAGGAATCCGTACCAAACGACAGAATAAATAACTTAACGCAACAGTATGAACAGTTCACTACTAAATGTGACAATACTGAAACCCGAGTCGCGACATTTACAGAAGACGTAAATAAACAGAAATAACAATTAAGTGACTCATCGGAAAGAGTTGAGATGATCTCAGATAAATTGACAAGTGTTAGTTTAGCAGAAGGGTGTGAAGAAAGTAATTTGTTTCATTTACGGGATGCGACAAGAGAGCGCCGGGCGCGCGAACTTGACAATAATCGTCATTGGCACTGGGACAGACGCGGTAGGTCTTTGTCGCCACGAGGCGAAAATTTTGATTATAAACACTTTTTGACTGTTCGGAAATTTAAGATCTTCCGTAACTCTAAGAATGACATACATCCATGTGCATGGTTAGATCAATTTATGTACGCACTTCCGCCAAATTTGCCTTTAAGTCACAAACTAGAAATTATGTGCAGCTATTAATGTCCTCAGGGGATTCACTACTCTAAGTGAATATGTGCCGTAGCGAGCATAGGGCCCCGAGCTGTAGTGGTGCTATTTCTCTTTTAGTTTTCTGTACCGCTGCCTACTCTTTTACTATTCTTTGCATCCGTCAAACCAACTCTTCGACTATCAATCTATCTAGAGAGTAAGTAAACAATAACCTGATATGACGATTTTACCCAAAGGAGATTTCGGACATTACCGTTTGGACTTACTATATTTTCTGCAGCATTCACTCATAGCTTAAACGAAATTTTACCTGTTTATCTTCGTGACAATATTACTTCATATGTAGCCGATATTCTTATTGCTAAACACTCTTGGAGTGAGCACAACAAAATTTTGGATTCATTATTACGTATTTTTGCAAGAGTTGGCATTACAGTGAACTTGGAAAATCTGAATTTGATCGTTCTCAGGTGAAATTTCTCGGTCACATTATTGCTACAGAAGGTATTCTTCCTGATCCAGAGAAACTAGATGCTATTCAGTTCGCAATGACATTCTTTTAAACGAAAATCGGTCGACAACTCTGTTTGGTTAGTTTGTATTCCTGATGAGTGGGTTAATAAGCTGATTTGGTATACGCATTTCAGTTATGCACACTTTGGTCCCAGAAAATGCTTTCATAAATTACGAGAAAATTGTTATTTCAGTAATATGGAAAAACGTATTCGATCTGTTCTGGCCAAATGCAAATTATGTCAAAAGGCTAAGCCGCCAACAGTTTCTCACAGAGCACCGTTGTTTCCTATCATTCCAGCGAAATTAAAGGAGATGGCTGCAGTCGATTTGTTCGGTCCAGTGGTTCTTTCTACTAATGGTTTTGCGTACATTTTCGTAGCAGTGGAGTTGACGTCAAAATATGTATGTTTTACACCTTTACGCAAAGCAACAGCTCGTTCAGTATCTAATGCTTTCATCAAACATTTTCTTAAAGAAGTTGGTCATGTTGATAAGGTTATATCAGATAATGGATCACAGTTTCGTTCTAAAATTTGGCTTCGTACTCTACAGCGTCGTAAAATTAAACCAATTTTCATTTCACTTTTTCACCCTCAATCTAACGCTTCAGAGAGATGGATGAAGGAAATCAATAAATTGTGTCGTCTTTATTGTCATCAGAATCACAGAACTTGGGATCAGTATCTTCATATTTTTCAAAACATTCTGAATGAACTTCCTAATGATTCAACTTCTTTACCGCTTTACTGATATTAAAAAACAAAGCACCGACAAATCGCATTTCTGAAATCGTTCCTTTTCCGCCTTCACGGAAACTGCGGCATTCTGAAGTTGTCAACCTGGCTCTGCGAAATATTGCATCTGCGGCTGCTAGAAGAGAGAAATCAGCTAAGCGTCCTGGTCGTTCAAAAATCTTGTCAGTTGGTCAAAAGGTGTTAAGTCTCATCGTTTGTCTCACAAAGGAAAAGGCTTGTGTCGCAAATTTTTTCTGCTTTATAACGGTCCATATAGAATTCGTAAAATTATTCATGATAACACTGTCGAAGTAGAAACTCTTAAATCTCGACGCTCTAAGGGAATACATCATATATCTAACGTTAAAATTTTTGTGGAAAGACATACTTGTGAGAAACTAACAGCTACATGTAAACATGCGGAGAATACAAGGATACCGCGCTGTGTTTTGGCGGCGGCATATACTCAAAGCAACAGTCAAGTCTGCGCGCCGCACAAAGCAGTCGTTGACCGCGAACAATTGCTTCCTACGTCACGCGCCTACAGCTGATCGAGCGCTCAGTGCGAATGCACTGACAGCCGAAAAACAAATACACAGTCTAATTTCTCCGATTAAATTCAGTATAAAGCTATAGTGACTTGATGAATTATGTTATTAACATTCAGTATTTTCCAGAATACGGTTCTATAAAATATTTAAGAACTTCAGGTAAATTCTGGGCGTGTCCGACGTTAAGACGACTAGCAAGAAATTTTCAGGAAGAATGTAATTTCGAAGAAGAAACTAATAAACTAAAAAAGGTAACTATTAATTGAGTTTATTTTTCAGGTAACATATTTCCACTTAGGTACGTACTTTAGACGTAATTTGCTGCTCGCGATTATGTGATTCATACTTTGTGCTAATTTCATGTTCTATGAATTTACGTGTGAAGCGACGTGCTTGCGTACATTTGCTGATTTTTGTCAATGTTTATTAATGAACAGGATTGTTATTTGTATATATTATGCATCGCTTGGCTGCACTGCTTTTTCACTGATGTCATATTTTTTAATTATGTGCCTGCTGTGCTTATTTATTTAAATTATAATTGTCACCTGATTTATTGTGCTGATGTGGTTAGGTATGTAAGTTATACTTTGTGATTTATCTGCTTGCGCCTTCATGTTTACTTATTAAGATGACATATGAACATTTATTTGCTTATGCTGATATGATGCTAATGACCTGTTTGCTGCTATGCGTATGGATTGCATTTTTATACATTTCTGTTTGTTGTCATAACTACTCTTTAATTTGGCATATAGAAATGCTGATGTACTGTGTACGAACATAGAGTTTAGGTTACACTATGGTGTTAATTATAGATTGTTTGCTTGGCAGAGCCTCGTTGTAAGAATTGTGCTGCGTCCACTTGTTGACATTCTGTTCTCTACTGGTATATTTACTCGCTATTGCTTGTTTTGCTTACGCTCAGTGCCTTATATTTTTAAGATAAGAAAATGAACTGCTATAATTCGACGAACGACATTGGTACAAAGAACTTCGTTGAAGTCACATGAGCTGGAGGTTTTATGGAAGCTGTATAAATGTATGCTAATAGGAAGGAAGCTAACGACATGACATACCAAAACTAGGTTTAGACCATTGATAGTTATTACACTGCATTTTTCGTGAGCAATTGAAATAGGAAGTGACACTTGACACAAAAAATACTCCACATGTTTGCTTCTGCCATAATTCTTGCAGTGGTGTACACACTGTGAAATATTATGATCATTCACATTCCGTAATCGTACTTAATTACTGAGAGTTATTCGAACTAAGTCTGTTAGAGGTCATGTATGCATTTCTTTTGTTTATAATTCATAATGAGTAGAAGATTTGGCTCAGATGGATTACACAGAGGTTGTGTGTTGATAATGTGTCTTCGGATTGTATGGGATGATGAGGTTTGCATTAGGATTTTATCTGGACTTGTTCGAGGAGACTGACTAGAGGAAAGAGTTGTTATGGAAGTGAAATGATATTGGTAATAAGGTTTATATGTATCGACGCATTGAAGAGGTATTATTGAGGTATTATTGAGATTGTGTGAAGTTGATGATTATTGGAGTTTTGGTGGATAAGAGGTAAAGTAAGTGAGATGCATATTTTTTTTTTTGTTGGTCTTATGGAACAAGGAGGATGAAGATAGCAGACTAGAACACTAAAGTAGAAGGAAGATAGTCTATACACACACTTTGTTAAATCACTAAGCAGTATATATTTTTTTTTGAAGAGAGGAAGTATTTGCATATCTTGGCTCACTGACAGTTGTTCAACAACAGTACATTTGATCTGGCTTGGCAAACATTGGTCTTGACATGATGACTATGACGTTGACCTAACTATTATTGACTGTTATACATTGCTGCCACTACTACTTGATACACATGATGAACATCAGATTTTGACAGAATTACATTTACACAGTTAACACCATTCAATTACACAGTAGTACTTAATGTGGATGAAAGATGAATGAGTGTGTTTTGTGTGTTTTCCTTTCCTAATCCTACCCACCTATCTCGTAAATATTATTTTATTTGTTTGTAGTGGCTTGCACTGACACCCACAAATATTATAGGTTTACTGATATTTGAGTATTTGTAGTAGTTAATATGAAAATTATCTGACATCATTTGAGTGTTTGTTATGATTTGTATGTTTAGTGTAAAAGCATTTGTATGTGCATTCAAACTATTGTTCATGCCTGAACTGTCTGATTAGTGATAGTGAATATTATGGACTGTTACTTGTAATTTTTCTACATGATTGGTGCCACTAGGACATGTTTAATTTCTGCTGATGAACAGTGTGATCAGGGATTGTGAATATTATGGACTGCTCTCTGGACCTGCTCATCATTGCTAGGTGCAACTGATGGACTACTTGTATGGAAATGAAGTCACTTGTTCCTGTCTGCACCTACTCAACATTGCTGGGTGCCACTGTTAGAACTGTTTCTACTGAAATAATGTCACTTGTTGCTGTGTGTACCTCTTCAACTTTACTGGGTGCCACAGATGGAACTGCTTCTACTGAAATGATGTCACTTGTTGGTGTCTGCACCTGCTCAACATTGCTGGGTGCAACTGATGGACTGCTTCTACTGAAATGATGTCACTTGTTGGTGTCTGCACCTGCTCAACATTGCTGGGTGCAACTGATGGACTGCTTCTACTGAAATGATGCCACTTGTTGGTGTCTGCACCTGCTCAACATTGCTGGGTGCAACTGATGGACTGCTTCTGCTAAAATGATGTCACTTGTTGGTGTCTGCACCTGCTCAACATTGCTGGGTGCAACTGATGGACTGCTTCTACTGAAATGATGTCACTTGTTGGTGTCTGCACCTGCTCAACATTGCTGGGTGCAACTGATGGACTGCTTCTACTGAAATGATGTCACTTGTTGGTGTCTGCACCTGCTCAACATTGCTGGGTGCAACTGATGGACTGCTTCTACTGAAATGATGTCACTTGTTGGTGTCTGCACCTGCTCAACATTACTGGGTGCCACAGATGGAACTGCTTCTACTGAAATGATGTCACTTGTTGGTGTCTGCACCTGCTCAACATTGCTGGGTGCAACTGATGGACTGCTTCTACTGAAATGATGTCACTTGTTGGTGTTTGCACCTGTTGACCATTGCTGGGCTGGAATTATCAACTATTTGTTTTTTTTTTGAACAATTAAAAGTATTTTATGTGAACATTTGTATGAACTGATTTTTTGTGTATTGTGCAAACTATTATGTAAAGTCACATGTATGAAAAGAATTTGTATTGCCTACTGTATTTTATATATTAGGTTATTGAAAGGTCAGTGCAAAGCCAAAATTTTAACTAATTATGTGATATTTAGGTATTAATATTATCTTTTATTTTTGTCTGTATTTTTCTGGACGAATTTGGTGGTATTTTCACCACCAATGCTGGCAAAAAAACCATCAAATTCTGGCCTGTGGAGGAGGGGCATATGAAAGGTGGCTACACTGAGCCACTGCGCCAGAGATTGCGCCAAAGAGTATTATTCTGCCGTCTCCACAGTGCTTGTCGAGAGCTCGTGGAAGTCAGTGCCTGTTAAGAACTCGTAGCAATCAGTGGTTGGAGAGAGCTCGTAGTAGTCAGTGCCTGTTAAGAACTCGTAGCAGAGAGTGTTTGTTGAGATGTGCTATTAGGCAGTGCTTGCTGAGATGTGATATTGGAGAGTTCTGGTTGAGATATAATGTAAGGATTAGAATGATTTTCATCAATATAAATGAGGTAATTAACTCCGTTTGTTTTAATTTCAGTATCCTAAATAATGCGTCATTACAGGTTCAGTCAACAAAGCATCTGGCGTGTGTTCTTGTATTAGAGTGTAATTCTGCTTTCCTTACGCAATTATCGTATTTCTAATTTTCTTTTATCACGTCAGTAAAATTGGTATAAAAAAATTCTTGTCTTGTTGAAGAAGAACCGTGCCAGATGTGCGTTGAGTCATACTTCCACATACAGAAGAGTTATACTTATGCTTAGGTTTCGTAGGTTTCATAGTTGCTGGGGACTTAATTAATTAATTGGGTTAACGAAAAATTTCATTTCATTCTTGTTGTTGTTCTTTGCAGTCAGATAGTGTAATAATACTAGTCAGGGCCAACCGTTTACGAGACACAGCTAATCGGACTTACAGCTACTAAAAACTAAAAATATTTGCAATAATAATTAATTAAGCCCCCATGCAATCTGATTCAATTTTTGACCTGTCAAAGGAACCTGTGAACTCTTCCTTGTATGGAGAACCTGTAATCAAGCAAACTTTTGCAGAGTTCCGACCTCACTTGCTTAATTTCAGTCTCTGGTTGTGTATGTGAGTCGAAGTTTCTGATTGTGCATGCTATGAGGAAGGAATGAGCAGAAGAAATTCAGAAAACGTTACTGGCTGAGGAGAGGATAGCTGAAGTTGCTGGCAGGTTCTGTATTATCTGTACACGACTATCTTGGCTGAGGGTCGATCGATAGGCGAGATAAATGGTGATTCAGAAAAAGCTCAACCCAACTCCTGCCAACTGCGTCAGTGGTGAAAGATACGTTAATGCTATTCCTCTCTGCTAAAGAAAAAACGCCATACGTTTCAGATCGGATAAAGTATAAACAAACAACTTTGTTCCATAGTCAACAAGCAAGAAACAAGCTCTCCTTCCAGACGTTATCCTAAAACAGGAGGACTACGTACCTTAGCACTGGCATCAGCAGTTGGAGTAAGATCTGTTTTCTGACTTAAAGTCTGCAAGGTAGAGCGAGGTACAGTCATGCTCAAAAGTATCCGAACGACCTGAATTGCATTTCGCCTGATTCGCATGCAACCGACATAACGCAGCTGTCTAGCAGGTCCTCTAATAGCCCCTTGGTACAGTCGTTTGACTATTGAAAATGGCTCCAACAAGTTTCCACTAGAAAACTCTGCTCTGTATCGCAATAACTCAAGATGTAAAGTAATACCACGATACTACAAATACCAGGGAACACCTTATCACAGATAAGACTGTCCTTAAGGCTTGTAAGCTCACATTTATTGTAATAAATGACATACCTGAAATGTTACTACTCTCATTATTACGTCAGATAGGTAATGCACGTAGTAAGTTCGTCGTATTCATGATTTCCTCTTCAAAGTAATATACCGTTCTTGTTAATTAACACAAAATGACGTTAAAAATTAAGTAATTCACGAGCAGCTAGTTAAGAACATGTATGAACTTCAAATGACACGACGAACCGTCTCGTTCTGCATATGGATTCAAACCCATGTCATGCCGACTAAGATTTCGTGACTGACGGAAACTGACAGTCATTCCTGACTAGGCATACAGAGAGTGATATACCTCGATTTTAGACAGTATCAGTTAACAAATATCAACTTTAAATTACACAACGTAAACATTTTTAACGGACGCGAATTCCTACCCATCATCTATTGCCCCTGGTTGAAATGGCTCTGTGCACTATGGGACATAACAACTGAGGTCATCAGTCCCCTAGAACTTAGAACTACTTAAACCTAACTAACCTAAGGAAATCACAAACATCCATGCCCAAGGCAGGATTAAAAACTGCGGCCGTAACAGTCGCGCGGTTCCGGACTGAAGCGCCTAGAACCGCTTGGTCACCACGGCCGGCTATTATCCCTGTTAACGAACTACGAGAGATGTTAAAAATTGCTTCTTCACAAGTAACTTACTTGAAATGCCATGAGGCAAAGCTTTGTGTTTTTCTCAGGGACTCGAACCCAGAACCTAATTAGATTGTTATCTAAGCACAATCAACTGTAACATATCGGATTTTCTCAGCATTAGGTAGACGTTTTAATTGAAATGACGAGACCAAACATTATTTTTTTCCTTCCCAGGACTCCAATACGGAACCTATAGCTGTTATATTCTAGAGAAAACGAACGTTAAATATGGGTTTGTTACATCAGCAGGGGCATGTGAGCATGTTTGAACTAGAAATAATATGACGAAGAATTCAGTGCTGACTGGGAATCGATCCCCACACATAGCGTTGTTGACTTCACTCATAGAGACATCAGCTACTGAATTTTTTCTCCACCAGCAGCTCGGAATAACATCCTCGGACTTACAGTGATCTCTCAAATAGTTCTGTGTCTCACTGGGAGTCAAAAACGTCAGATATCGTTAGTGTTGACAACGAATGAAAATGCATTAAAAATCAAAATTATTATCCACCAGCAGATAGGTGTTCTCATGCTAGAGCTTGATAATACATAATGAAAACTTTAGTGCCGGGCCAGCATTCGTACCCATTCACGCGCAATATGTGGAGATGTTGAGGAATCTGCGGTTTTGAACATACAACAAATTGCACAGAAGCACAAATAAAAGATGTAATAAGGGTCCTATGATCCTACATAGCGTTTGTTTCGTCACTAAAAATAAATAACTACGAGGGCAGTTCAATAAGTAATGCAACACATTTTTTTTCTGAAACAGGGGTTGTTTTATTCAGCATTGAAATACACCAGGTTATTCCCCAATCTTTTAGCTACACAACACTATTTTTCAACGTAATCTCCATTCAATGCTACGGCCTTACGCTACCTTGAAATGAGGACCTGTATGCCTGCACAGTACCATTCCACTGGTCGATGTCGGAGCCAATGTCGTACTGCATCAATAACTTCTTCATCATCCGCGTAGTGCCTCCCACGGATTGCGTCCTTCATTGGGCCAAACATATGGAAATCCGACGGTGCGAGATCGGGGCTGTAGGGTGCATGAGGAAGAACAGTCCACTGAAGTTTTGTGAGCTCCTCTCGGGTGCGAAGACTTGTGTGAGGTCTTGCGTTGTCATGAAGAAGGAGAAGTTCGTTCAGATTTTTGTGCCTACGAACACACTGAAGTCGTTTCTTCAATTTCTGAAGAGTAGCACAATACACTTCAGAGTTGATCGTTTGACAATGGGGAAGGACATCGAACAGAATAACCCCTTCAGCGTCCCAGAAGACTGTAACCATGACTTTACCGGCTGAGGGTATGGCTTTAAACTTTTTCTTGGTAGGGGAGTGGGTGTGGCGCCACTCCTTTGATTGCCGTTTTGTTTCAGGTACGAAGTGATGAACCCACGTTTCATCGCCTGTAACAATCTTTGATAAGAAATTGTCACCCTAAGCCACATGACGAGCAAGCAATTCCGCACAGATGGTTCTCCTTTGCTCTTTATGGTGTTCGGTTAGACAGTGAGGGACCCAGCGGGAACAAACCTTTGAATATGCCAACTGGTGAACAACTGTGACAGCACTACCAACAGAGATGTCAAGTTGAGCACTGAGTTGTTTGATGGTGATCCGTCGATCATCTCGAACGAGTGTGTTCGCACGCTCCGCCATTGCAGGAGTCACAGCTGTGCACGGCCGGCCCGCACGCGGGAGATCAGACAGTCTTGCTTGACCTTGCGGCGATGATGACACACGCTTTGCCCAACGACTCACCATGCTTTTGTCCACTGCCAGATCATCGTAGACATTCTGCAAGCGCCTATGAATATCTGAGATGCCCTGGTTTTCCGCCAAAAGAAACTCGACCACTGCCCGTTGTTTGCAACGCACATCCGTTACAGACGCCATTTTAACAGCTCCGTACAGCGCTGCCACCTGTCGGAAGTCAATGAAACTATACGAGACGAAGCGGAAATGTTTGAAAATATTCCACAAGAAATTTCCGGTTTTTTCAACCAAAATTGGCCGAGAAAAAAAAATGTGTTGCATTACTTATTGAACTGCCCTCGTAGTATGAGAACGGTTACTGGCGATAGAGTTACCACATTTCACGACTCCTGATTTTATTGTGGTTCAACCTAACGTCTGCTTGGTAGAGAAGGAATATTATGTTTAATGTGAATTTCTGACCACATTGCCATTATATCTTCTTCACTTTGCGTAGCCAGAAGAGAATAGAATCTTTCTCTCCCTATTAAAAATCAACGGGAAAAGTTGGAAACGAATCCAGACCATCATCATAGGAACCTAGCATCAATCTAACGGACCACCAAATACTCCTCTGTATGACTCATTCTCCTATCCTAACACCGTTGCGGCACACTCGATGAGAATTCTGACACACAGGATCCCTGTAGTGGTTTGCAGCATGTTCAGTACATTCATTTACTTGGTTGACCGAATCGCCATGAACTAGCTGCCTCGGCTACCTAGTGCATACATTCGACTCTATTTTGAAATCACCGAAATAAAATCACGTAAGTGCCACCTACACAGAACTACTAACAGTGTAGGATGTAGAAATTTAAATAGGAAGTGTTCCGTTCCATTTGAGCTATTCTATTGCGCTATGTGTTTGTTGAAAACGTCCTGCACTGCAAAAGAAAAGCTGTAACTGTCTGTGTCTCAGAAGTCTAGATCCGGCCATATGCTTTATCTCACTGCACTGTGGAATGGGGAATTTCTGGAGGAACTGTTGTTGACTTCTGGAGTTGCTGTAGCTAGATAACAGCTAAGTGTCGCGCACTGTAGAGAAAACGTCGTGGGTTCTATTGCATTCGCTGCTACATTTTTTACAACACAATTCTGCTGTCTGCTGAAGTTACCAATTTAATGGAACTCTGAACATAATTCCCTTCACTTCTCAACCCAAAATAGCCTCATGTGGAAAAAGGGCTAACTTCTGCGTCATTTTGTTCTTTTCAGGTTTAACAGACGGCCAGGCAGCAGATGAATCTCGAAGCTTTTGTATTATGTAATGGGAGAGCGCATCGTGCCAAATTGACAGAAAAGTATTTTCTACAATAGCTGTCGTCTGGTAGTGGCATTTTATTCTCCTTCAAACCTTGTTTGACAGCTTTAACTCAGAACAAGTTTTCTACATGCATGTAATCAATAAACTGCATATGCATTGTCAGACTATTAGAGATAACATCAGAGAATGCGCATATATGGTTGATGATTAATTTATCTCTCATGTTTAGTATTGTTTTAACAACACTAAAAGAAACCTTCCGAAAATTGTGCACTGTATTATAAGAAACGAAATAAAACTACCCACGATAACCTTACGTCGAAAATCTGTTTTGATAAAACGGACTATCTGTACACAAACGGCACGAATTAGTAAAATACTACTCACTTTGATTTAGATTGGGTCTGTGTTTAATTGTTATGCTGTGTCATACTCAACAGGTATGCAAATGTGGCATTTCATAAATTATGTATTCCTAGAGACCCAAACTTTCTTTCTCAGCAGCGGAAAGAGGCGTTGCCTGTTGTGCAGCATTGTGAGTTTTTCACCATTGCACTATTAGCTGTAAGTATTTTCTTGCGATTTCCTTATCCATGTTTGAGCTGACTGCTTGTAGCTCTTTCACAGAATGGATAAAAACGTTGCGTTTAGCGAGACTGGAACTGCGAACTATAACAGCCACTTTTTCACAGGTCAACACGTTAGCACAGAGCTAGCGAAGTTGTACGTGTCGCACATTCCTTTTACGAGACCAATAGCGGCGAGAACACGAAAATCGCTATTTAAAGGACGAGTTTAGCTGCGATTTCCACATGCAACGACTTTCCTGGGCTGAAAACCGTAAATTTACAATCTTTTGTTACACCTCAAGCGATAATAACTCAGATTATTCAATGGAAATGACAGGAAAAATCAAGTGAACTTTGAGGCTTTATTCCGTGCACACCAGGAAGTAACTCGTCGATCACAGAGTTGTCAAATATACATTGCCTTGTTGCCAAATCTCAGTTACAGTACTAGCAGCAAGAAGACGAACCGATGTGCTCCTACAGCGGGCTGGGAAGTGACCATAGCTGGTATCTCCAACACGGCCTGGAATACGTAATGCGTCTGATTTGCATTTCTGTAACTAGGTTTAGGGACTGGAGCGTAGTTACTAATAATACTCAGAACTGAGTACTAACTAAGCATCATAAATCGGTACCTCTCCTAGTTGTTTTTGTATTTCTTGCGTAACTGTACTCGAAACTAAGAAACTCATTCTCGGACATTTTCGTGTCTCGCCGATAGTCGAGCACACCAAACAAATAAAAACAGAAAACGAATGTGTGTGTGTCTGTTATCTCTAACAGTCTGACAATGCATTTGCAGTTTATTGATTACATTATTATTATTATTATTATTAAGCATTACAATCCATGAAGGCTTTTTGCTGCAGAATGGACAATGTTGAACCACTTTGCTCTGTCTTTACAAGTAATTTGCCACTGTCTGTCATGTCCTAGTTTTCTGAGATCGTCTTGAATATTGTCCAAGTATCTCATGCGTGGGCGTCCAAGAGGTCGTCTTCCGGTGGGAATCTCTTCAGTCACTTTCTTGATGGTCCTGTTTGGTGGTGTTCTGATGACATGCCCTATCCATTTCAGTCTTTTGGCTTTAATTTTGGCCACTATATCGGAGTCTTTATATAATTTGTAAATTTCATTGTTATTTAGCAATCTCCATTCATCACTGATCCTATCTCTTATGGGTCCAAATATTTTTCTCAAAATTTTTCGTTCAAATACTCTTAATCTGTTTTCCTCTTTTTTTGTGAGAGTCCAGGTTTCAGATCCATAGGTGAGTACTGGTATAATCAATGATTTGTATACTTGTAGTTTGGTGTTCCTAGAAATTAACTTGCTTTTGAAAACTGTCAAGAGACTATAGTAGCATTTGTTAGCCTTCTGAATTCGTGATTCTATTTCAATTTTTATGGAGTTGTCAGAGGTTACTATTGTACCAAGGTAATTAAATTCATTTGTCTTTGTGAAAGCTGTGTTATTAATTTGCAGTACATTATTATTTGATGGATAGCGGGATAAGATAAAGTACATTGTTTTGTCTGTATTCAGCTGGAGGCCTGTGCCATTTGTGGCTTTAATTAATTGTGCAGTAAGAAGCTTCAAATCATTCTCACTGTCAGATAATAATGCAATGTCATCAGCGTATGCTACAATGTTAATTTTGCTTTCCAGTTGTGCTCCAATTTGTAGTAGCTTTACTTTTTGGATTATTCTATTGATTACTATGTTAAAAAGAACTGGTGAGAGTGAATCCCCTTGTTTGACTCCAGTTTTAACCTCAAAGTCTTCAGAAAGTTTGCTAGCTACTTTTATTTTGTATTTTGAGTTTAAAGTGCAAGATTTTATTAAATTTATCAATTTGTTAGGGATGCCAATCTGCCTCATGCACTTCCATAAATATTCCCTGTTGATACTGTCAAAAGCTTTTTTAAAATCAATGAAAAGCATATGTACATTTTGATTGAATTCATATTTCTTTTCACCCAACATCCTTAGGACATATATATTGTCAATAGTCGATCTGTTAGGTCTAAATCCACATTGGGCATCATCTAGGGAGTCTTCAACGTAAGGGCTTATCCTTGCTAACAGTATATTTGTCAGAATTTTATATGTTGTGTTTAGTAACGCAATTCCTCTGTAGTTTGAACAATTTGTTGGGTCCCCCTTCTTGTATATAGGGCACACAACTACTTCTTTCCAATCATGTGGGACCTGTTCCTGCTTCCAGATGTTGGTGATGATTTTGTGTAAGCAGTTTACAAAAGGAAATTTACTGAGCTTCCATATATCTGTGTCTATACCATCACTTCCAGGAGCTTTATGTCTCTTCAGCTTCTTGATGCTTTCTTTAATTTCTGCTAAGCTGGGCTCTTCGTCCGATGGGTCAGCAGTAAGATATTCATTGTCATCTTCCTGAGAGACGCTTATAGTTGGAGCATTTAGTAACTCATTAAAATATTCCTTCCATCTGTTAGCAATGTCACTTCTTTCTGTTAGCAAGGAGCCATCTGGGTCTGTTATGAACTGTCCATAATTTTTTATATTCCCACTTTTAAACATATTTATGCTCTTGAAAAATCCTCTGGAGTCTGTGGTACGGTCATTCTCAGCTCTTTTTAATTTGTAATTCATAAAATCCCTTTTCTTTTTCCTAATGAGTTTCCTGGCAAGTTTCTGTTTCTCTTCAAAAATAAGTTTGTTTTGTGTTATTGGTTTTTGTAGGAATTTTTCCCTTGCTAATTTTCTATCTTCGATAGCGTTCGAGCACTCGGCATCAAACCAGGGGTTCTTAGTTGTAGTAAAATGTCCCAAAACTGAGGTAGTTGCTCGTGTGATACTTTCTTTCAGAGCGTTCCAGGCTTGATTAGTATCATCATTGTTAATTTTACTTTCCACTTCAGGTTTGTGTGTTTCTAATTCTCTAATGTACTGGTTGAGAATGTTTGGGTTTTTCAGTTTCATTGTATTAAACCTAGGAACACCATTTAATTTAGACCATTTATGTCTTGAGAGTGAGATCTTGAACTTGGCTTTTACAAGAAAGTGATCCGAATCACAGTCTGCTCCCCTTTGACTTCTGATATCATGTATGCATTTATGATGTTGTTTTTCGATTAATACATGATCAATTTGATTTTTTGTGATGCCATCTCTTGAAGCCCATGTTTGTTTATGTATATCTTTATGTGCAAAATATGTACTTTTGATCAACATGTTTTTGGAAGTGGCAAAGCTAATAAGTTTTGTTCCGTTTTCATTACTCTGCTGATGTAGACTATGAGGTCCAATTGTAGGTTTATAATGATTTTCATGTCCTAACTTGGCATTGAAATCTCCTAGAATTATTTTAATTGAATTTTTCGAGAATGTATCATATACCTGTTCCAATTTGTTGTAAAATTCTTCTTTAATATTGTCCTCTTTATCCTCTGTTGGAGCATGGCAATTTATAACATTTAAAGTCTTATATTTGCATTGAATCGTAATGTGAGATATCCTTTCATTCACTGCCTCAAATTTCCTAATAAAAGGTAACAATTTGTTGTTTATTATAAATCCTGTCCCTAGTGCATGTATTTGTGTATCATTTCCCCCATACATTATTGTATACTTATTTTTGTTTATACTTCCATTACCCGTCCATCTGGTTTCTTGTACTGCAACTAAATCCATTTTATACCTTTCAAGTTCCTGTATGACATTTATCAGTGATCCTGATCTATAGAGACTTAATACATTCCATGTTCCCATATTCATAACCTTTAAATTTTGCAAGTTCGTCATCAAGTTTGGTGGCCCAGCATTCTTGTCATTCTGATTCGTAGCAATCCATTTTCTCCTACAGGATCCTGTGATAGGGTCGCTGGCCCTAAGCACAACCCCCAACCTGGAGGACCAGGGTCTTGATTTCGGGGATGCCTACCCCTAGAGCAGTTGCTTTCACTTCAGCTAACGAACTTGCTCTGCCCGGCCTGTTGGTCCGCGGGAGGTATTTGATTTCCCTCCTACCACCCATATCTGGGAGGCGTTCCCCGATCCGCCACCTGGGGACGCGCCCTCTAGGAGTTACAGGCTCTCCCGAGGGTTATTGATTACATGCATGTAGAAAACTTGTTCTGAGTTAAAGCTGTCAAACAAGGTTTGAAGGAGAATAAAATGCCACTACCAGACGACAGCTAATGTAGAAAATACTTTTCTGTCTATTTTGGCACGATGCGCTCTCCCATTACATAATACAAAAGCTGCGAGATGCATCTGCTGCCTGGCCGTCTGTTAAACCTGAAAAGAACAAAATGACGCAGAAGTTAGCCCTTTTTCCACATGAGGCTATTTTGGGTTGAGAAGTGAAGGGAATTATGTTCAAAGTTCCATTAAATTGGTAACTTCAGCAGACAGCAGAATTGTGTTGTAAAAAATGTAGCAGCGAATGCAATAGAACTCACGACGTTTTCTCTACAGTGCGCGACACTTAGCTGTCATCTAGCTACAGCAACTCCAGAAGTCAACAACAGTTCCTCCAGAAATTCCGCATTCCACAGTGCTGTGAGATAAAGCATGTGGCCAGATCTAGACTTCTGAGACACAGACAGTTACAGCTTTTCTTTTGCAGTGCAGGACGTTTTCAACAAACACATAGCGCAATAGAATAGCTCAAATGGAAAGGAACACTTCCTATTTAAATTTCTACATCCTACACTGTTAGTAGTTCTGTGTAGGTGGCACTTACGTGATTTTATTTCGGTGATTTCAAAATAGAGTCGAATGTATGCACTGGGTAGCCGAGGCAGCTAGTTCATGGCGATTCGGTCAACCAAGTAAATGAATGTACTGAACATGCTGCAAACCACTACAGGGATCCTGTGTGTCAGAATTCTCATCGAGTGTGCCGCAACGGTGTTAGGATAGGAGAATGAGTCATACAGAGGAGTATTTGGTGGTCCGTTAGATTGATGCTAGGTTCCTATGATGATGGTCTGGGTTCGATTCCAACTTTTGCCATTGATTTTTAACAGGGAGAGACAGATTCTATTCTCTTCTGGCTACGCAAAGTGAAGAAGATATAATGGCAAGTGGTTAGAAATTCACATTAAACATAATATTCCTTCTCTACCAAGCAGACGTTAGCTTGAACCACAATAAAATCGAGAGTGGTGAAATGTGGTAACTCTATCGCCAGTAACCGTTCTTATACTAGTTATTTATTTTCAGTGACGAAACAAACGCTATGTAGGATCACAGGACCCTTATTACATCTTTTATTTGTGCTTCTTTATTTCGATAAAATTGGTTCTGAGCTTGGAATGCAACTCAGTCCGCCCTTAACGCGGAATTTGATCCCTTTGTGACAATACAGCTCGACTACAATTTGTTGTTTGTTCAAAATCGCAGATTCCTCAACATCTCCACATTTTACACGTGAATGGGTTCGAATGCTGGCCCGGCACTAAAGTTTTCATTATGTATTATCAAGTTCTAGCATGAGAACACCTATCTGCTGGTGGATAATAATTTTGATTTTTAATTCATTTTCATTCGATGTCAACACTAACGATATCTGACGTTTTTGACTCCCAGTGAGACACAGAACTATTTGAGAGATCACTGTAAGTTCGAGGATGTTATTCCGAGCTGCTGGTGGAGAAAAAATTCGGTAGCTGATGTCTCTTTGAGTGAAGTCAACAATGGTATGTGTGGGGTTCGATTCCCAGTCAGCACCGAATGCTTCGTCACATTATTTCTAGTTCAAACATGCTCACATGTCGCTGCTGATGTAACAAACCCATATTTAACGTTCGTTTTCTCTAGAATATAACACCGATAGGGTCCGGGTTGGGGTCCTGGGAAGGAAAAAATTGATGTTTCGTCCCGTCATTTCAGTTAAAACATCTAGCTACTGCCGAGAATATCCGATATGTCATAGTTGATTGTGCTTCGATAATAATCTGGTTAGTTTCTGGGTTCGAATCCCTGTCTAACACATAGCTTTACCTCACGGCATTTCAAGTAAGTTACTTGTGAAGAAGCAATATTTAACATCTCTCGTAGTTCATTAACAGGGACAATAGATGCTGGGTAGGAATTCGCGTCCGTTAAAAATGTTTACGTTATGTAATTTGAAGTTGATATTTGCTCGCTGATACTGTCTAAAATCGAGGTATATCACTCTCTGTATGCCTAGTCAGGAATGACTGTTAGTTTCCGTTAGTCACGAAAACTTAGTCTGCATGACCTGAGTTTGAATCCATATGCAGAACGAGACGGTTCGTCGTGTCAGTTGAAGTACATACATGTTCTCAAATAGCTGCTCGTGAATTACTTAATTTTTAATGTCATTATGTGTTAAATAACAAGTACGGTATGTTACTTTGAAGAGGAAATCATGAATACGACGAACTTTACTTCCCTGGCATTTGTAGTATCGTGGTATTACTTTACATCTAGAGTTATTGCGATACAGAGCAGAGTTTTCTAGTGGAAACTTGTTGGAGCCATTTAATAGTCAAACGACTGTACCAAGGAGCGATTAGAGGAACTGCTAGACAGCTGCGTTATGTCGGTTGCATGGGAATCAGGCGAAATGCAATTCAGGTCGTTCGGATACTTTTGAGCACGACTGTACATCATTAACTTTTGGAGCCTTTAGAGTTCCCATTTTCTTCGCGCTCATAGCAGTGATGACTTCACCCATCTTCAAAGAGTCCCACGTCTTCCTTCTGCTCTTGGCTGGGTATGTAGGCTTCTTACATGGCATCCTGAAAATAGATATTGAGTACATTTCAACTAAAATTATAGGAATATATATTGGTCCAAATATGGCTAGCCCATGATTAGACCCTTCGTGGTACTCCATATCTGGACCACACTATGGTTCCTGCAAGTGGTATTAAAGGTAATTATGAAATACATACAGAAAAATGGATATGACCGTTTGGCGGGAGGCTCCTTACGGGGCAGGTCCGGCCGCCTTGGTGCAAGTCTTGTTACATTCGACGGCACATTGGGCGACCATACAGAACAATGAAAACTGAGAAACATATACTTACATACATAATATACATAATCAGGTAACATTCTAAAGAAAATGGTTACGTACGTACCTATCGCTAGAGTGAAGTCCACAGAATCGAGGTTTTCAGGCGCAAAATCTCACTGCAGCCAAATAAGAGTTGGCACTGTTCCTCTGAGCAACGTGGTAGAAACACATGTTCTCACAAGAGCAAAATCCTTTCTGACCAACCAAATATTTCTCATTTCCCAGTATACAGGGTTATTACAAATGATTGAAGCGATTTCATAAATTCACTGTAGCTCCATTCATTGACATATGGTCACGACACACTACAGA
Source organism: Schistocerca serialis cubense (assembly GCF_023864345.2). Taxonomy (NCBI): domain Eukaryota; kingdom Metazoa; phylum Arthropoda; class Insecta; order Orthoptera; family Acrididae; genus Schistocerca; species Schistocerca serialis. Next base: position 118,459,080 of record NC_064639.1, on the reverse strand, counting down.
TACGTAGAAAAACTCATAAAGTTTTGTTCGGCTGAAGCTGCACTTCATGTTTCTGCCGCCAGAGCGCTCGAGAGCGCAGTGGGACAAAATGGCGACAGGAGCCAAGAAAGCGTATGTCGTGCTTGAAATGCACTCACATCAGTCAGTCATAACAGTGCAACGACACTTCCGGACGAAGTTCAACAAAGATCCACCAACTGCTAACTCCATTCGGCGATGGTATGCGCAGTTTAAAGCTTCTGGATGCCTCTGTAAGGGGAAATGAACGAGTCGGCCTGCAGTGAGCGAAGAAACGGTTGAACGCGTGCGGGCAAGTTTCACGCGTAGCCCGCGGAAGTCGACGAATAAAGCAAGCAGGGAGCTCAACGTACCACAGCCGACGGTTTGGAAAATCTTACGGAAAAGGCTAAAGCAAAAGCCTTACCGTTTACAATGGCTACAAGCCCTGACATCCGATGACAATGTCAAATGCTTAGAACTTTCGGCGCGGTTGCAACAGCTCATGGAAGAGGATGCGTTCAGTGCGAAACTTGTTTTCAGTGATGAAGCAACATTTTTTCTTAATGGTGAAGTGAACAGACACAATGTGCGAATCTGGGCGGTAGAGAATACTCACGCATTCGTGCCGCAAATTCGCAATTCACCAAAAGTTAACATGTTTTGTGCAATCTCACGGTTTAAAGTTTACGGCCCCTTTTTCTTCTGCGAAAAAAAAAAACGTTACAGGACACGTGTATCTGGACATGCTGGAAAATTGGCTCATGCCACAACTGGAGACCGACAGCGCCGACTTCATCTTTCAACAGGATGGTGCTCCACCGCACTTGCATCATGATGTTCGGCATTTCTGAAACAGGAGATTGGAAAACCGATGGATCGGTCGTGGTGGAGATCATGATCAGCAATTCATGTCACGGCCTCCACGCTCTCCCGACTTAACCCCATGCGATTTCTTTCTGTGGGGTTATGTGAAAGATTCAGTGTTTAAACCTCCTCTACCAAGAAACGTGCCAGAACTGCGAGCTCGCATCAACGATGCTTTCGAACTCATTGATGGGGACATGCTGCGCCGAGTGTGGGAGGAACTTGATTATCGGCTTGATGTCTGCCGAATCACTAAAGGGGCACATATCGAACATTTGTGAATGCCTAAAAAAACTTTTTGAGTTTTTGTATGTGTGTGCAAAGCAAGGTGAAAATATCTCAAATAATAAAGTTATTGTAGAGCTGTGAAATCGCTTCAATCACTTGTAATAACCCTGTATTTAGCCAGTGCAGTCCCCTTAAATTATCGTTTCCCGTAATTCTCCATACCCGAAAACATTTATTTTGCACGCCTATCAGATCTTTTTATATCCTTCACTCTCATCGTTGCCATTATTATTATTATGACTATTAGTGGTAGCAACAGCATCAGTAGTACCAAGTACTGCAGTACTGACTTAATGAGTTCATAGTCAGTATTATTTACTAGCACTGACACTTCAAACACGCAAATCATTTTAGTACTGTTGGTTAAATAAAAATTGTTATTTCTATGAAGTAAAAAATGTAGTGTGAAATCTTGGTCCGACGTGAGGGAGAGCCTTGCGGCCTTCATCGGAACAGGTGAAATAAATAAAATAATTAGCGCTTACCACTATAACGACAGCACGTAAGCTACCGGCAGCTCACAATCACGGGTGACCTCAACTGTGGCGAATGTCGTTACCATCTCCTCTCGAAGTGACTGAATTGATGGCAAGGCAGAGAGGCTTTGCAAGTCTGATTCCAAGGTAATGAAGGTTGCTTAGCTTGGCAGCAGACAACTGCGCTGCTGTTCACGTTGCTAACGAACGAACAAGAAACTCCATCTGAACGAGTGAGAGACTTGAAGGAAAAGGAGCGAGGTGCCTCCGACTGTTTTTTATCACTTGGGTAGTGTGCTTTCACGGCTCAAATGGCTCTGAGCACTATGCGACTTAACGTCTTAGGTCATCAGTCGCCTAGAACTTAGAACTCATTAAACCTAACTAACCTAAGGACATCACACACATCCATGCCCGAGGCAGGATTCGAACCTACGACCGTTGCGCTCGCGCTGTTCCAGACTGTAGCGCCTACAACCGCTCGGCCATGCCGACCGGCTGCTTTCACGGATAAAAAACATAGTTCGCATATCAAATCGGAGGCTGCATTGACCTATCTCTTTTACGTATATATTGCGGGTGCGGGGACTTTTCGAGCGTTGAGGTCGTCCCCATCCAAGGGGCGCCAACGTGGTTACATGAAGATAAACGTCTCCTTCTGCGAATCTGTGGGCCACGAACAAAACTTGAACGGAAAAAGCAATTTCTTAATGGTTTCTTATGTGGTAATGTTTAGTTATATCTACTGTTACTTTATCTTTATGGAAATGTGCAGTTAAACTCATGATTCGGGAAACAGTTACGCTTTTATGCAAGTTCGTAAGTAATCTCGCGGGTAATGGAAAGATGATACGCAACGTTAATCCGTGGACTGCGAAAAAGTCATATTAGCAATGATACGAGCAATCTGACTGAGAGAAAAATATGAAATATAACTACCAAAATTGGCCTGTCTGAAAAGTATGTCGCTGTTGTAATGTTAATTGTATGACACGTAAATTATAAATGGCCTACCTGTTTGCACAGTGAATTAATGCTGTGCTGCCGCTATCTCCAAACTACTGTGACGGAGGTGCTATTATTCTAGTTAGCAAATAAAAATTCAAACTACTAGCAACGCGATATGTAATGCGTGCTTTGATCTATAGAGACATCCACAAGAGTTCTCTGCTATTAAATCTCATTACTGCAACGATCATTGTCAATTAAAGCTCAGTTACTGAGAAACTTGGTAAAGCAAAATTATATGTGTGAAACTTGAAATAAAGAGACAAATGCTGATTGATGGAAAAACAATAAAGTAAGTCTATTAACAAACGTTTACATCTCTAAGACAAAGTATTTTAACACCTGATGTATTAAAAAATCGCTTTATATTAATAGTGGCAAAACCTGAACAAATTCTCATTACTTTCTTACAAATACTTACGCCATCCATCTTTGAAGAAAATCAATGAATCACACATTGTTACATTATCATAAAAATCTCCAATTCTAAATCCTGACGAAATTATCTACTACTCTTGGATGTCTCGGCAAATGCGCTATTATAGTAATTTTTGAAGTGTTCTGATTGAATTTGCAAAATACCTCTCCATAAATGAAGAATAATATAGAAAAATTATTGACATCATGGCCTAAACATACCTTACTCCATCACAAGACACGGCTCCTCATCCCTCTCTTTGAGACTGCACTCAGTCTTTAAGACTGCATTCACAACCAAAGGTGCTACTAACAGTCTCTCACAGCACAACCTCTTTGGCAGAGATGTTGCCCGCTATTACTCACATGGTACTGGAGCTTTACTTTTCCACGTGCATCCAGAATACTACCAAAATTACAATTTTCTGTACAAAAGAAAACCCTTAAAATGTGAACACAATATTTTTATTTACATTATACGATCAACGTATTTGGACACCTGTTTGTGGACATTAATATAGTGTGTGTCCATCCTTTGGCTTTATAACGAACTTCGCTGGGGACCCTTTCAGTGAGGTGTCTGAATGTGAAGAAATGGGAGCCCATTCTCTCTCAACGATCGAAAAAAGAGGCAGTAGTGATGTTGGTCGCTGGGAGGAAGTCGACGTTCTAGGTCATCCAAAAGGTGTTCCATTGGCTTCAGGTCGAGAGTGGGCAGACCAGTCCATTTCAGGAATGTTATTACCCGCAAACCATTTCCTCACAGGTGCATTGTCATGCTGATACAATCATCATCTGCAGTACACATTGTCGTGAAATGTATTCACATAGCAATTTCTAAAGAGCAATAAGGGCACCAGATCCTAATCACGAAAATCACCACCATATCCTAACGCCACCTCCTCCGTACTCCACTGTTGGCACTAAATATGGTGGCTGGTAGCCTTCAGCAGGCACCCAAAGTTTTCGCTCGGATTGTCATAGGGTATAGCGTGATTGATCAAATCACTCGTCTACAGTCATGCACTATACGGTGGCATCGTTATTTTCGCTATTTTATGTATGAACCATGAACCATGGACCTTGCCGTCGGTGGGGAGGCTTGCGTGCATCAGCGATACAGATAGCCGTACCGTAGGTGCAACCACAACGGAGGGGTATCTGTTGAGAGGCCAGACAAACGTGTGGTTCCTGAAGAGGGGCAGCAGCCTTTTCAGTAGTTGCTGGGGAAACAGTCTGGATGATTGACTGATCTGGCCTCGTAACACTAACCAAAATGGCCTTGCTGTACTGGTACTGGGAACGGCAGGAAGCAAGGGGAAACTACAGCCGTAATTTTTCCCGAGGCCATGCAGCTTTACTATATGGTTAAATGATGATGGCGTCCCCTTGGGTAAAATACTCCGGAGGTAAAATAATACACCATTCGGATCTCCACGCGGGGACTACTCAAGAGGACGTCGTTATCAGGAGAAAGAAAACTGGCGTTCTACGGATCGGAGCGTGGAATGTCAGATCCCTTAATCGGGCAGGTAGATTAGAAAATTTAAAAATGGAAATGGATAGGTTAAAGTTAGATAGAATGGGAATTAGTGAAGTTCGTTGGCAGGAGGAACAAGACTTTTGGTCAGGTGAATACAGGGTCATAAATACAAAATCAAATAGGGGTAATGCGGGAGTAGGTTTAATGATAAATAAAAAAATAGGAGTGCGGGTAAGCTACTACAAATCTGTGGGTAAGCTACGACAAACAGCATACTGAATGCATTATTCTGGCCAAGATAGACACGAAGCCCACGTCTACTACAGTAGTACAAGTTTATATGCTAACTAGCTCTGCTGATGATGAAGAAACTGATTAAATGTATGATGAGATAAAAGAAATTATTCAGATAGTGAAGGAAGACGAAAATTTAATAGTCATGGGTGACTGGAATTCGAGAGTATGAAAAGGGAGAGAAGGAAACATAACACTGGTCAACACTCATTTTCTTGCCAAGGATATTTGAGTGGCTTTAGGATGGGTTAGTGGTGCTGAGGACGAATATAGCAACCATTTATGCAGTTTGGCTCTAGTTTTTGAGGTAATGCATGATTTATTCAGAAAATTAGAAAAAATTGCTAATACTGAACTCGAGCGCTACAAACTACAATGAAAAAAGAAAATAATCTTTATAAATAGCTTCTATGAAAACCTAATAGGCATTTGTCCACGTATAAAACATAATTGAAAAGTTTCTCTATATCATTTTCCGTCCATGACGAACCGCTTCCTGCACGCTTTCCTTTTATAGGTCTCTTCAGAACAATCATGTTGCAGATTCCAGCAATAATCTGCCATCCTATGCCTGTCCCATCTTCCTTTATATCTTTCCTCTATTCCTTTCATATCTTGATGGAACCGCTCTCCTTGTTCCTCACTGAAATCACCTAGATTATGAGGAAATCGATCCAAGTGGCTGTGAAGGAAGTGCAATTTTATGCTCATGTTAGCTCCTAAGTTTTGAAAGTTAGTGAGCATGTTTTTGACCAGTTCCTCGTAATTGGGAGCTTTATGATTGCCCAAAAAACATTTTACAACAGCGACAAAACTGTTCCACGCCGATGCTTCAGTGACAGTCATGACACTTGTAAAATTGGTATCGTTGATGAGCCTGCGAATTTGAGGACCATCAAATATTCCTGCCTTAAGTTTTTCACTACTGAGTCCAGGGAACGTATTGCAGATGTATGTGAAGCAATTACCATTTCTGTCTAAAGGTTTGGTGAATTGCTTCATTAGTCCTAACTTAATATGTAATGGTGGAAGAACAATCTTGTCCCTACTAACCAGAGGTTCATTAATGATGTTTGCTTCACCAACAGCCATATGTTCCCTTGGAGGCCATGTTTTCTGCTTCCAATGTTCGTGCTTTGCCCTACTATCCCACATGCAGATAAAACATGGGTGCTTTGTGTATCCACTTTGTTGTCCAAGCAAGAAGTTCACCATTTTCAAATCAACACAAATCAACCGCTGGTGCTGCATATACTGAATTTTCTGCAGAACCATCTTGATGTTAGCATATGCTTCACAAAGTTTTGTTGAGTGGGCAATTGGAATAGATGCGTAACGATTGCCATTGTGTAGGAGAACACATTTTAAACTTCTAGTGAAACTGTCTATGAAGAGACGCCAGTCCTCTGGTCTATATTCCGGCAGCCCCAATTCAAGTAAAAGTCCAGGTATATTGCTGCAATACACTATAACCTCTTCTTGGTTGAAGTATGGAAGAAGGTTTTCTTCTCTCGTCCGGTAAGCTGTTATTTTAACACTTGGATGAAGACAGTTCTTTTCCTTAAGCCTGGATGCTAAGAGTTCTGATGCTTGCTTTGAAAGATTGAGTTCTCGTATCAAGTCACTGAGCTCCTTCTGGTCGAACTGCTGGGGTTGTGTCTCACGTCCTTCGTATTCCGAACCACTACTTGTACATTCCTCGCCGTGCACATCGTCATCTGATGATGTTAGCGTGGGTAATGTTGTGAAGGTTGGTACAGGAACATCGTTGCTGTGCACCACCGGTCTTCTTGCTGACTCCAAATCAGGATATTCCCACTTTCGTTTTTTGAACCTATTAAAACCTTTCACATTAACAATGCAAAAATAGCAATCATCTGTATGGTTCTTCTGCTCTCGCCATACCATAGGCACTCTGAAGTTTAAGCTTTTCCTTTTTCGTTTTGTCCACTGCCGTAAGCACTCCACACAGCATTTACAAACTTTATGGGGTGCCCACGCCTTGTCTTGATCTCCAAGTTTAATTCCGAAATATGCCAGATACGCTTCCTTCACAAAAGGAGTGATATTCTTCCTGTTCTTTTGAAGAACGTATTCACCACAAATGTAGCAGAACTTATCTGGATGGTTCACGCAAAGACGGCGTGAAGAACTCATGTTTTCCTAAAACAAAATTGCACAAATACTACATATTATGCAGAACTTTCTTGTATTTGCATGTCAATCACATCCAACAAACATCATTAATTGTTTTGTGTGAAATGAATACTCACCTCTTATTTGCTACATCACGATGAAAAGGTTCTATCTCCTTGAAGCTGCACTGCACATGTGTGTGACTTTCGACCATCGCCATTTTTCTTGTTTACACTGAACGCTACCTATCGGCTGTTGCGGGGATTACCTCGGCCAACAAATGAATGTCGAGTACCGCCGAATTCAAATCTGCACAACCCTCAATATCTTCAACACACGCACCGCACAACAGGACTGAACACATGCTGACAGTGTGATGTTTGCATGATGTAATCCTCAACCACACAGATGCACTCCCTGAGCACAATTGTTTAATAAAGATAGTACAATATCACTAATTAAAAAACAGGTAGCAAATACATTACACCATATATGGACCCTGCAGTCGATATTATCCACATGAAACTCTCATTTCCACAAATAACCTATATCTCAAAAACCAGAGCCAATTTGGAAAAAGTACAAATATACTCGGAATGAGTATCATAACAATATCCCGTTTTCGTTCAAACTTCCCTGGCAACGAAAAAAAAAATTTATTTTGTAGAGCTGTGTAGTAGGTGAATATGGATTGGGGGTAAGAAATGAAAGAGGAAGCTGTCTGGTAGAATTTTGCACAGAGCATAACTTAATCACAGCTAACAGTTGGTTCAAAAATCATAAACGAAGGTTGTTTATATGGAAGAATCTTGGAGATACTAGAAGGTATCAGATAGATTATATAATGGTAAGACAGAGATTTAGGAACCAGGTTTTAAATTGTAAGACATTTCCAGGGGCAAATGTGGACTCTGACCACAATCTATTGGTTATGAACTGTAGATTAAAACTGAAGAGACTGCAAAAAGGTGGGAATTTAAGGTGTTGGGACCTGGATAAACTGACTAGTTGTACAGAGTTTCAGGGAGAGAATAAGGGAACGATTGACAAGAATGGAAAGAAATACAGTAGAAGAAGAATGGATAGCTTTGCGGGATGAAGTAGTGAAGGCAGCAGAGGATCAAGTAGGTAAAAAGACGAGGGCTAGTAGAAATCCTTGGGTAACAGAAGAAATATTGAATGCAATAAATGAAGCAGGCAAAAAGGAATACAAACGTCTCAAAAATGAGATCGACAGGAAGTGCAAAATAGCTAAGCAAGGATGGCTAGAGGACAAATGAAAGGATGTAGAGGCTTATCTCACTAGGGGTAAGATAGATACTGCCTACAGGAAAATTAAAGAGACCTTTGGAGGAAAGAGAACCACTTGTATGAATATCAAGAGCTCAGATCGAAACCTAGTTCTAAGCAAAGAAGGGAAAGCAGAAAGGTGGAAGGAGCATATAGAGGGTCTATACAAGGGCGATGTACTTGAGGACAATATTATGGAAATGGAAGAGGATGTAGATGTAGATGAAATGGGAGATGCGATACTGTGTGAAGAGTTTGACACAGCACTGAAAGACCGGAGTCGAAACAAGGCCCCAGGAGTAGACAACATTCCATTAGAAATACCGACGGCCTTGGGAGAGCCAGCCCTGACAAAACTCTACCATCTGATGAGCAAGATGTATGAGACAGGCGAAGTACCCTCAGACTTCAAGAAGAATATAATAATTCCAATCCCAAAGAAAGCAGGTGTTGACAGATGTGAAAATTATCAAACTCTCAGTTTAATAAGTCACAACTGCAAAATATTAACACGAATTCTTTACAGACGAATGGAAAAACTGGTAAAAGCCGACCTCGGGGAATATCAGTTTGGATTCCGTAGAAATATTGGAACACGTGAGGCAATACTAACCATACGACTTATCTTAGAACATAGATTAAGGACAGGCAAACCTACGTTTCTAGCATTTGTAGACTTAGAGAAAGCTTTTGACAGTGTTAACTGGAATACTCTCTTTCAAATTCTAAAGGTGGCAGGGATAAAATACAGGGAGCGAAAGGTGATTTAGAATTAATACGGAAACCAGATGGCAGTTATAAGAGTCGAGGGGCATGAAAGGGAAGCAGTGGTTGGGAAGGGAGTGAGATAGGGTTGTAGCCTCGCCCCGATGTTATTCAGTCTGTATATAGAGCAAGCAGTAAAGGAAACAAAAGAAAAATTCGGAGTAGGAATTAAACTCCATTGAGAAGAAATACACTCCTGGAAATTGAAATAAGAACACCGTGAATTCATTGTCCCAGGAAGGGGAAACTTTATTGACACATTCCTGGGGTCAGATACATCACATGATCACACTGACAGAACCACAGGCACATAGACACAGGCAACAGAGCATGCACAATGTCGGCACTAGTACAGTGTATATCCACCTTTCGCAGCAATGCAGGCTGCTATTCTCCCATGGAGACGATCGTAGAGATGCTGGATGTAGTCCTGTGGAACGGCTTGCCATGCCATTTCCACCTGGCGCCTCAGTTGGACCAGCATTCGTGCTGGACGTGCAGACCGCGTGAGACGACGCTTCATCCAGTCCCAAACATGCTCAATGGGGGACAGATCCGGAGATCTTGCTGGCCAGGGTAGTTGACTTACACCTTCTAGAGAACGTTGGGTGGCACGGGATACATGCGGACGTGCATTGTCCTGTTGGAACAGCAAGTTCCCTTGCCGGTCTAGGAATGGTAGAACGATGGGTTCGATGACGGTTTGGATGTACCGTGCACTATTCAGTTTCCCCTCGACGATCACCAGTGGTGTACGGCCAGTGTAAGAGATCGCTCCCCACACCATGATGCCGGGTGTTGGCCCTGTGTGCCTCGGTCGTATGCAGTCCTGACTGTGGCGCTCACCTGCACGGCGCCAAACACGCATACGACCATCATTGGCACCAAGGCAGAAGCGACTCTCATCGCTGAAGACGACACGTCTCCATTCGTCCCTCCATTCACGCCACCACTGGAGGCGGGCTGCACGATGTTGGGGCGTGAGCGGAAGACGGCCTAACGGTGTGCGGGACCGTAGCCCAGCTTCATGGAGACGGTTGCGAATGGTCCTCGCCGATACCCCAGGAGCAACAGTGTCCCTAATTTGCTGGGAAGTGGCGGTGCGGTCCCCTACGGCACTGCGTAGGATCCTACGGTCTTGGCGTGCATCCGTGCGTCGCTGCGGTCCGGTCCCAGGTCGACGGGCACGTGCACCTTCCGCCGACCACTGGCGACAACATCGATGTACTGTGGAGACCTCACGCCCCACGTGTTGAGCAATTCGGCGGTACGTCCACCCGGCCTCCCGCATGCCCACTATACGCCCTCGCTCAAAGTCCGTCAACTGCACATACGGTTCACGTCCACGCTGTCGCGGCATGCTACCAGTGTTAAAGACTGCGATGGAGCTCCGTATGCCACGGCAAACCGGCTGACACTGACGGCGGCGGTGCACAAATGCTGCGCAGCTAGCGCCATTCGACGGCCAACACCGCGGTTCCTGGTGTGTCCACTGTGCCGTGCGTGTGATCATTGCTTGTACAGCCCTCTCGCAGTGTCCGGAGCAAGTATGGTGGGTCTGACACACCGGTGTCAATGTGTTCTTTTTTCTATTTCCAGGAGTGTAAAAACTTTGAGGTTCGCCGATGACATTGTAATTCAGTCAGAGACAGCAAAGGACTTGGAAGAGCAGTTGAACGGAATGGACAGTGTCTTGAGAGGAGGATGTAAGATGAACATCAACAAAAGCAAAATGAGGATTATGAAATGTAGTCGAATTAAGTCGGGTGATGCTGAGGGCATTAGATTAGGAAATGAGACGCTTAAAGTAGTAAAGTAGTTTTGCTATTTGGGGAGCAAAATAACTGATGATAGTTGCATGGGGGCTTAATTATTTATTTTGAAAATGATTTTTTTTTTTTGTGGCTGTATGTTCGATTACGCTGTGTCTCGTAAACGGTTGGCCCTTACTAGTATTAGTACGCAATCTGACTGCATAGAACAACAACAAAGACTGAAATGAAAATTTCTTGTTAACACAATTAATTAATTAAGTCCCCAGCAACTATAAAACCTACGAAACCAAAGCACAAGTGTAATTGTTCTGTGTGTGGGAGTGTGACTCAACGTACACATCTGGCACGGTTCTTCTTCAACAAGACAAGAAATTTTAAATACCATTTATACTGAAGTAATTAAAAAAAAATAGAAATACTATAATTGCGCAAGAAACCCAGAATTACACTCTAATACAAGAACACACGCCAGATGCTTTGTTGACTGAACCTGTAATGACGCATTATTTAAGACATTGAGATAATAAAAAGAAAAGGAATTTTTTTTCTTTTACCTTCATATATTGACGAAAAGCACTCTAATCATTACAATATTTCCGCACCGACTCGTTACTACCACATCTCAACAAGAACTGACTACTGCCACATCTCGATAAGCACAGCACTCCGCTACTTCTCAACAAACACTTTTCACTAGCACATCTCAACAAGCACTGACTACTACGAGTTCTCCCCAAGCACTGCCAGTGGAGGCGGCTGAATAATACTCTTTGGCGCAATCTCTGGCGCTGTGGCTCAGTGTAGCCACCTTTCATAGTCGAAGTAGAGAGGATATAAAATGTAGACTGGCATTGGCAAGGAAAGCATTTCTGAAGAAGAGAAATTTGTTAACATAGAGTATAGATTTAAGTGTCAGGAAGTCATTTCTGAAAGAATTTGTATGGAGTGTAGCCATGTATGGAAGTGAAACATGGACGATAAATAGTTTGGACAAGAAGAGAATAGAAGCTTTCGAAATTTGGTGCTACAGAAGAATGCTGAAGATTAGATGGGTAGACTACGTAACTAATGAGGGGGTATTGAATAGAATTGGAGAGAAGAGAAATTTGTGGCACAACTTGACTAGAAGAAGGGATCGGTTGGTAGGACATGTTCTTAGGGATCAAGGGATCGCCAATTTAGTATTTGAGGGCAGTGTGGAGGTTAAAAATCGTAGAGGGAGGCCAAGAGATGAATACATTAAGCAGATTCAGAAGGATGTAGATTGAAGTAGGTACTCGGATATGAAGAAGCTTGCACAGGTTAGGGTAGCATGGAGAGCTGCATCAAACCAGTCTCAGGACTGAAGACCACATGAACAACATGTATCGCTTAGCACTGGTTACAGGAATGTTTGGCTTATGGAGAACTTGCTAGGTTGGTAGCACTGGGAGACTCACAAGTGATTCCATTAATTTCATGCAATGTTTTGCAGTCACTGTCAGTAAATGAGGTTCTCCTGGGTCTTAACTGTGGTTGTTTCTTCCTGTTTCCCACTTCACAGTCACATCATTTTACATAGGGTCCGAGTATAGAAACCTCTGCTGAAGCCAGGGTAGCGGTTGGAAAGCTGTGAAGCGCCTTCGACGCTAATAAAACCCTGGTACAATTGAATCATTTATTCACAGTGTTTACAAGTCGTCGTTCGTCCGCACCAGCCTCGGCTGATGCCTCATTCTGCTACTTGTTAGAATCTAGCTGACATCTGTAGAGTCATCTCTTCATGCCCAGTTGAGGTGTTAGCGACCTCGCTGTCGCTGGCTTTGCTCGCGATGATGATCATGATAATTTTGGTTTGTGGCGCGCTCAACGGCGTGGTTATCAGCGCCCTTACAAATTTCCCATCTCTTCACATTCAAATCGCGCCATTTTCCTGTAGTGAAATGATGAGGACAACAAAAACATCAGTCCTCGGGGGGGGGGGGCGGTTGGGGGGGGGGGGGAGAGGAATCGAACCCTGGATCCTGTGATCCAGAGGCAGCAACGCTAAACCACGAGCTGTGGACTGTTGCTGGTGAGCAAGCGCGGCCATTTGCCAGTGCAAAGAGGTCTCGTGCTGGCTTCTGGAGCGTCCTTGGCGCTCTCCGGATACTACGATGACTCTTGATGACCCATCAGTGATCTATCTGTCGTCGGTAGTCGTGTGATTAGTTGATTTCCCTATCGGCCAGATACGTCTCTCCACCCGGAGATGCCTGATTGTTGAACAGTAACGTGGACGCAAGGGGGGTCCTGTTGCTCGCTTCTGCATTGAAGTTGAGTGCTAGCAGCACCCTGCGATGTGGCGTCGTCAGGATACAGTCGGTTTCTCCATCATAGACGGTAAGTAGCGAGCAACAGGAATTTCATCAGGTGAAGGCCGTAATCTCGAGTACATCTTTGGCTAGTTCATAGACTGTGCTGAAGCAGCTACGTCGTAGATTCACAACAGTTCTGTAATCGCGGAATCGAGGCAGACGATGTAGTTCTGTAATCGCGGAATCGAGGCAGACGATGTCATAATGTGACAAGGGTCTGACCGACTTCGGACACGTCGCTTCCTTCTTCCGCCTCAGTCTCTGGTATGAACTGATTCTGTCTCTGGTAATGTTAATGAGTTTGAATAAAAATTTCTAATTTCCTATCCGTTACTATTCTGTGCCGTAACAGTCTGCAGTCGACTTTGGCAGCTTTAGAAGGGTTAAAATGTCTCTGACGGATTTACACTATTGGCCATTAACATTGCTACAACACGAAGATGACGTGCTACAGACGTGAAATGTAACCGACAGGAAGAAGATGCTGTGATATGCAAATGATTAGCTTTTCAGAGTATTCAAACAAGGTTGGCGCCGGTGGCGACACCTACAACGTGCTGACACGAGGAAAGTTTCCAACCGATTTCTCATAAACAAACAGCAGTTGACCGGCGTTGCCTGGTGAAACGTTGTTGTGATGCCTCGTGTAAGAAGGAGAAACGCGTACCATCACGTTTCCGATAAAGGTCGGATTGTAGGCTATCGTGATTGCGGTTTATCGCATCGCGACATTGCTGCTCGCGTTGGTTCAAATGGCTCTGAGCACTATGGAACTTAACTTCTAAGGTCATCAGTCCTCTAGAACGTAGAACTACTTAAACCTAACTAACCTAAGGACATCACACACATCCATGCCCGACGCAGTATTCGAACTTGTGACCGCAGCGGTCGCGCGGTTCCAGACTGTAGCACCTAGAACCGCTCGGCCACTGCGGCCGGCTGTAACGGAACGTGCAGTACAGTACATTTCGATCCCTGGTCAACAGATGGGGACGTTTGCAAGTCAACAACCATCTGCACGAACAGTTCGACGACGTTTGCAGCAGCTCGGAGGACCATGGCTGCGGTTACCGCTGACGCTGCATCACAGACAGGACCGCCTGCGATGATGTACTCAACGACGAACCTGGGTGCACGAATGGCAAAACGTCACTTTTTCGGATGAATCCAGGTTCTGTTTACAGCATCATGATGGTCGCATCCGTGTTTGATGACATCGCGGTGAACGGACATCGGAAGCGTGTATTCGTCATCGCCATACTGGCGTATCACCCGGCTTGATGATATGGGGTGCCATTGGTTACACGTCTCGGTCATCTCTTTTTCGCATTGCCGGCACTTTGAACAGTGGACGTTACATTTCAGATGTGTTACGATCCGTGGCTCTACCCTTCATTCGATCCCTGCGAAACCCTACATTTCAGCAGATTAATGCACGACCGCATGTTGCAGGTCCGGTGCGGACCTTTCTGGATACAGAAAATGTTCGACTGCTGCCCTGGCCAGCACATTCTCCAGATCTCTCATGAATTGAAAACGTCTGGTCAATGGTGGCCGAGCAACTGGCTCGTCACAATACGCCAGTCACTACTCTTGATGAGCTGTGGTATCGTGTTGAAGCTGCATGGGCAGCTGTACCTGTACACGCCATCCAAGCTGTGTTTGACTCAATGCCCAGGAGTATCAAGGCCGTTATTACGGCCAGAGGTGGTTGTTCTGGGTACTGATTTCTCAGGATCTATGCACCCAAAATTGCGTGAAAATGTAATCACATGTCAGTTCTTGTGTAATGTATTTGTGCAATGAATACCCGTTTATCATCTGCATTTCTTCTTGGTGCAGCAGTTTTAATGGCCAGTAGTGTATTACTCAGGTGACATCCAACGAATCGTCCATATTTGAAGTCACTGGCGTCTCTTGACCAACGCATTCTGCCGCTACAGCTGCGCCAAGGGCGATACTATTCTTCTTTTAAAACTGAGATTCGCACTACTTTCTACATCTACAGACACACTCCGCAAGCCACCGCACGGTGTCTGGCGGAAGGTACCCTGTACCCCTACTTGTCATTTGCTTTCCTGTTCCACTCGAATACAGAGCGTATGAACCCTAATTTCTCGTATCTTATCTTGGTGGCCCTTACGCGCGGTGTATGTTGGCGGCAGTAGAATCGTTCGGCAGTCATCTTCAAATGCCGGTTCTCTAAATTTTCTCAATAATGTTTCTCGAAAAAAACGTCGCCTTTCATACAGGGATTCTCATTTGAGTTCCCAAAGCATCTCTTCGAATCTGCCGGCAATAAATCTAGCAGCCCGCCTCTGAATTGCTTCAATGTCTTCCATCTGTCCGACCTGTTTTTTTTTTTTTTTTGTCATCAGTCTACTGCCTGGTTTGATGCGGCCCGCCATGAATTCCTTTCCTGTGCTAACCTCTTCATCTCAGAGTAGTACTTGCAACCTACGTCCTCAATTATTTGCTTGACGTATTCCAATATCTGTCTTCCTCTACAGTTTTTGCCCTCTACAGCTCCCTCTAGTACCATGGAAGTCATTCCCTCATGTCAGCAGATGTCCTATCATCCTGTCCCTTCTCCTTATCAGTGTTTTCCACATATTCCTTTCCTCTCCGATTCTGCGTAGAACCTCCTCATTCCTTACCTTATCAGTCCACCTAATTTTCAACATTCGTCTATAGCACCACATCTCAAATGCTTCGATTTTCTTCTGTTCCGGTTTTCCCACAGTCCATGTTTCACTACCGTACAGTGCTGTACTCCAGACGTACATCCTCAGAAATTTCTTCCTCAAATTAAGGCCGGTATTTGATATTAGTAGACTTCTCTTGGCCAGAAATGCCTTTTTTGCCATAGCGAGTCTGCTTTTGATGTCCTCCTTACTCCGTCCGTCATTGGTTATTTTACTGCCTAGGTAGCAGAATTCCTTAACTTCATTGACTTCGTGACCATCAATCCTGATGTTAAGTTTCTCGCTGTTCTCATTTCTACTACTTCTCATTACGTTCGTCTTTCTCCGATTTACTCTCAAACCATACGGTGTACTCATTAAACTGTTCATTCCGTTCAGCAGATCATTTAATTCTTCTTCACTTTCACTCAGGATAGCAATGTCATCAGCGAATCGTATCATTGATATCCTTTCACCTTGTATTTTAACTCTCCGACCTTGTGCGGACCCGAAACACTCGAGCAGTACTCAAGAATAGGTCTCACCAGCGTCCTATGAGCGGTCGCCTTTACAGGCGAAGCACTCTTTCCTAAAATTCTCCCAGTAAAGCGAAGTCGACCATTTGCCTTCCTTTCCACAGTTTCCACATGCTCGTTCCACATCATATCGCTTTGCAACGTTATGCCCAGATATTTAAATATTTTGACTGTGTCAAGCAGGACAGTAATACGGTATGCGGAAATTGTAGGTTTGATCTTCCTACACATCCTCATTGACTTACATTTTTCCAGATTTAGGGATAGCCGTAATTCATCACACCAACTGGAAATCTTGCCTAAAGTCGTCTTGTATCCTGCTATAGTCACTAAACTCCGACACCACAGTATCATCAGCAAACAACCGTAGATTGCTGCCCTCCCTGTCCGCCAAATCTTTTATGTATACAGTGAACAACAGCGGTGTTGCCACACTTCCCTGGGGACTCCTGACGATACCCTTGTCTCTGGTCAACACTCGCCATCGAGGACAACAAAGTCCTTATGAAACAGATCTGATGATGGTCATTAAACACCGAAACCGGTAATCTGTTAAACAAAAAAGATTGTGACCATAGACGTAATTTAAAGAAACATAGCGGGTTCTACTATTTAAGAAATCTTCGATCCACTCCCATCTCTGTGAATTATTCCATACGCTCGTTTCTTCTTTAGCAGCCTTCATTGGGGCACCGTGTCAAATGCTTTCCGAAAAATCTAGAAATATGGAATCATCCTGTTGCTAACTCGCAGGAAGTATCTAATTCAATTTCGTGACAAGTTAAACTATTTCTGACAGCAACAAACACGCCGCCGGCAACCGAGTTTAGCCTATCCTTTCGTAACACCGTTAAGTTCTCCGCAAAAATTTCGGCTGAGCTTATATTCGGCTTTAGCCAGCTTTCAGTGCCTATAACGATTTGAGCATCAGTGCTTTCTATTAGCTCTTGAAGCTCTGGTACTTTCCGAACACAGCTACGACAGTTTACAACTGTTATACCAATGTTTCCTTTATCTACGTTCTTCCTGTGTTCAGCCTGCTCCCTTTGTGACTGAAGCCCTTCTTGTGTTTTCCCGAGACCCCCTAACCTAAAAAACCACCCAGTCCACGCCACACAGCCCCTGCTACCCGTGTAGCCGCCTCCTGTGTATAGTGGACATCTGACCTATTCAGCGGAACCCGAAACCCAACCACCCTTTGGCGCAAGTCGGGGAATCTGCAGCCTACTCGGTCGCAGAACCGTCTGAGCATCTGATTCAGACCATCCACTCGGCTCTGTACCAGAGGTCCGCAATCGGTCCTGTCTACTATGCTGCAAATGGTCAGCTCTGCTTTCATCTTGCAAGCAAGACTGGCAGCCTCGACCACTTCTGTTAGTCTCTCGAAACCAGAGAGAATCTCTTCTGATCCTTAGTGACGCACATCATTCGTACCGACGTGAGCCACCACCTGCAGTTGCCTGCACCCTGTGCTCTTTATGGCTTCTGGGAGGACTCTTTCCACATCTGGAATGATTCTACCCGGTAAGCACACAGAGTGCACATTGGTTTTCATACCCTTCTTGTCAGCCAAATCCCTAAGGGTCCCCATAACGCGCCTAACGTTAGAGCTCCCAACTACCAATATCCCCACCCTCTGCGATTGCCCAGATCTTGCAGGCTGAGTGGTTTCCTCTGAAACAGGACAGGCGACAGCATCTGGCTCAGCGACAGTGTCAACCACACTCGGCACCTGGAACCTACTGTCAGACAAACCGGGGAGGCCTTACGTGCGGCCGCCTGGGAAGTCTTTCGCCACCTGCTTCGCCCCGGGGCGACCTCCCACTCGACCACAGGTAGGGGTCAACCTCAGTGCGAGCAGTAACTGGGTTGGCCACCGGTGAGGACCGATCGGAGGACTCGATGCACTGGACGTCCATTGGATCCCCACGGCCGGCCCACAACAGTGGTGCCCATCCACTGCAGCCTCAAGCTGTGTAACCGAAGCCGTCACAGCCTGAAGCTGAGAGCGAAGTGTCACCAAGTCGGCTCGCATCCGCACACAACAATCGCAGTCCCTGTCCATACTAAAGACCGTGGAAAACTGAACTATGCAGATAAACGGCACGTGCTGCGCAACTGCACTGTAGACCCTGACAAAAACGTGCGAACTGTGTCTAGTAATACGCATATATTCAAAAACCTAACTACCGAAGCACTCCGGCGAAACTAAATAATTTGCCCCTGATAAAGAACTTATAACATGTCACAAAATCGGTTTACTTTCTGACGCCGGCCGAAGTGGCCGTGCGGTTGGAGGCGCTGCAGTCTGGAACCGCAGGACCGTTATGGTCGCAGGTTCGAATCCTGCCTCGGGCATGGATGTTTGTGGTGTCCTTGGGTTGGTTAGGTTTAACTAGTTCTAAGTTCTAGGGGACTGATGACCTCAGCAGTTGAGTCCCATAGTGCTCAGAGCCATTTGAACCATTTTTTTACTTTCTGACGCAAACGAAAACGCGAGAACTGTGGCTATTAGATTTACACGGAGAAACTCAAGAAACTAAACTATTAAAGCACACAGATATAATAAAATTCGCTCCAGGCTAGGAACTCGTAATGTCACAAAAGCGGTTTCAAAAAATGGCTCTGAGCACTATGGGATTCAACATCGTAGGTCATCAGTCCCCTAGAACTTAGAACTACTTAAACCTAACTAACCTAAGGACATCACACGCATCCATGCCCGAGGCAGGATTCGAACCTGCGACCGTAGCAGTCCCGCGGTTCCAGACTGCAGCGCCAGAACCGCACGGCCACCGCGGCCGGCCAAAAGCGGTTTACTTATCTGTTGCTGCGTCTGTCGCGGTCGACTACTGCTGCCTGTCTGTGATATGATAAATACTCTCTTCTTTGTTGCTGTCATCTGCCAAAATCTCATTTCGATATCTGAAACCATTTATGGAATATGAGGAACGTTCTGGATGTTTCACTTTGCTCTTATCGCTGGCGCGGCGCGATCGCAAATGAGTGTGCTTCATCAGATGAATTTTCTCTAGATTGGTGTCAGACACTTCTATCCAACTCTAAAGAAAAATTCAGTATGATAGCTAAATCTCATACACAACGGAAAAGCATAGCGACCTCTATTTTCATTGTACACTTTTCCGAATTTCGCTCACTGTCTTACTTTTACGTAAATAACTATGACCATTAACGTAATGATGGGCACATCAGCATGAACCTGACATATAAAGCTGACTGACCGAGATGTGGAAACCCTTCCGAACAAACGAATGAACTCGCCCAGCGCTTTGGACGAAAACTGGCCACTACGCATCGATCACCGTATCTTGCGCGAGCTATAGTTCCAGAATTCTGTGCCTAGGGTAAAACAGCGATAAATGGCCATACAGGGGAGATGGCCAACGTCTGCGGTTCACCAACTCCCCAATTTGCGCCGCTGTCGGTCAGTAGATAGCCAGTCTTTGTCGTGAGTCACACATTGCTGCTTCCCTTGACTCTTTATTTCAACTAAAAAGTAAATATTTTTCATGATTTTTAGTTGTTAATACACCTTAATATTGTATAGCAAGTCAACACTTTTACATTTTTCAGAAGTCAGATTGTGAGTACATATGGAAACTTACGTTTCAGGGCTGTATAGGTCTAACTGCATAGCCTCATGTTGTTTCTCTTTGCGCTCTCGTCTACTGTTTTTGATGACGCCGGTATCTCCATATCTCTCTGTCTATTGTGAGAGACGGTATACCGTATTAGCGGTAGTTAGCCAATATGCTCCCAAAATTGGTTCTATTAAAGGCAGATGCACAGAAGAAGACTTCAAATTGCTATTTATAAAGATAGAATTGATAGTTATTGAATCATAAAAAGTTCTATAGTGTTTGATATTCGAAGTAAAATCTAGAGCTAAAAATAAAAATTGACTGTGAGTCAAAAACTACAATGGGTCCACGTTCCTGTTTGGGTTTAAACAATGAGGAATGACTTGTGTGATTTCCTATAATTTTCTCTGCAAAAATAGTTCAATAAAAACTTATTAAGATTATTGGATATTCTTTTAAGACGATTTCCTCTTTGGTTTTAAAGTCTTTTGGCAGCTGGCCATCTATCCCTTGCGTGTCTGGGCCTCGAGACCTGACACTTGGGTGAGACAGCTAAGTGTCACATAATTCAAAGATAATTCGTAATTAGAATGAAATTTGGTTTAACTTATTGAACAAAATTTTATTTTGTTTTTTATGAATATCTAAAGCAACATATGAGAATTTCCCAACTGTTTTTTGTATTAGGGTTTGATATTGGCATCTGAAAAAATCATGGCAGTCTATCGCGATTCACCCCACTTCATTTGATGGTAAAAATTTGACTTATTCAATTTAGGAACTAGTTTAATATGTATATATGAAGGTAGTATCTGTTCCCAAACGAGAGATACCATTGATGACCATGCAGCTTCTCTAGAATGAAATGATAATTAGATCGACACCATAACTGCAAACAGGCGTTGATATACATCATTGGAGACAGGATGAAAATGCGTGCCCCGAGCGGGACTCGAATCCGAGGTCTCCTGCTTACATGGCAGACGCTCTATCCATCTGAGCCACCGAGTGCACAGAGGATAGTGCGCCTGCAGGACCTTATCCCTTCCACGCTCCCTGTGAGACCCACATTCCCAACATCTATTAGGCGCACTACGAACATAGTGGTGTGGACGTGTCCCGATCGGGGCACACATTTTCAACATGTCCCCAATGATGTATATCACCGCCTATTTGCAACTAGGGTGTCGATTTAATTATCATTAGTTTAACATGCATGTAAGCGACCCCTGATTACGGCCTTTAGATTCGTAATTTCATCAGCTGCTAGAATCTCTGAGCGGAATTTAGGTGAATCGACTGATAACATCGTCTTTCTTTGTACGTGCTGGATGTGCACTACTGGCCATTAAAATTGCTACACCACGAAGATGACGTGCTACAGACGCGAAATTTAACCGACAGGAAGAAGATGCTGTGATATGCAAATTATTAGCTTTCCAGAGCATTGACACAAAGTGGGCGCCGGTGGCGACACCTACAACGTGCTGACATGAGAAAGTTTCCAACCGATTAGTCATACACAAACAGCAGTTTACCGGCGTTGCCTGGTGAAACGTTGTTGTGATGCCTCGTGTAAGGAGGAGAAATGCGTACCATCACGTTTCCGACTTTGATAAAGGTGAACGCACATTGGAAGCGTTTATTCGTCGTCGCCATACTGGCGTATCACCCGGGGTGATGGTATGGGATCCCTTTGGTTACACGTCTCGGTCATCTCTTGTTCGCATTGGTGGCACTTTGAACAGTGGACGTTACATTTCAGGTGTGTTACGACCCGTGGCTCTACCCTTCATTCGATCCCTGCGAAACCCTACATTTCAGAAGGGTAATGCACGACCGCATGTTGCAAGTCCTGTACGGGCCTTTCTGGATACAGAAAATGTTCGACTGCTGCCCTGGCCAGTACATTCTCCAGATCTCTCACCAATTGAAAACGTCTGGTCAATGGTGGCCGAGCAACTGGCTCGTCACAATACGCCAGTCACTACTCTTAATGAACTGTGGTATCGTGTTGAAGGTGCATGGGCAGCTGTACCTGTACACGCCACCCAAGCTCTGTTTGACTTAATGTCCAGGTGTATGAACGCCCTTATTGCGGCCAGAGGTGGTTGTTCTGGATACTAATTTCTCAAGATCTATGCACCCAAATTGCGTGAAAATGTAATCACATGTCAGTTCTAGTATAATATATTTGTCCAATGAATACCCTTTTATCATCTGCATTTCTTCTTGGTGTAGCAATTTTAATGGCCACTAGTGTAACGTTTTCCAACGTGAATTTAAATCGCTACAGGTATGTAAGTAAGCTACACTGACCTTTAAAGGGAGAACGTCGAATAAGTGACTTGTTTGACCTGAAAGAGCCGGCAAAATAATTTTCAGCCGGTGCTCCTATGACGTTTTTGGCACCGAAATAGAATTCGCGTTGATAGCGCGCGTCAAGCACACGGTGGTAATTGGACGTCTTTCAATGGATAGACGGAGCGTCCGGAACACCTGCTGCCGTTTAATAAGTTTCTGTGAGAACGAAGAGGTGGGTGCGCGCCGCGGTACGTGTCAGGAGAAGCAATTAGCAGCAGCTAATCAGTCTGCTGCCTCACACGCGGCATTCGCACATTACGTCGTGTCTGCCTTGCAGCTGAAACCATGCACCCCGACCGGCTCTAGAGCAAATGTTGAGCAGCAGACATAAATACGCTAAGAGACAATGTCTTGTGAACACGTGATCACTTCTTATTTTAACAGAGTATTTGTTGACTGTCAGGATCACGAAACAAACGTTCAGTTTCGGTTTTTTAGAAATCGTCTGCAGATCATGTGGTGTCACCGCCAGACACCACACTTGCTAGGTGGTAGCCTTTAAATCGGCCGCGGTCCATTAGTATACGTCGGACCCGCGTGTCGCCACTGTCAGTGATAGCAGACCGAGCGCCACCACACGGCAGGTCTAGAGAGACGTACTGGCAGTCGCCCCAGTTGTACAGCCGACGTTCATAGCAATGGTTCACTAACAAATACGCTCTCATTTGCCGAGACGATAGTTAGCATAGCCTTCAGCTACATTTGCTACGACCTAGCAAGGCGCCGTATTCAATTGATATTGAGATTCTATTAATGTATCATCAAGAGCGATGTTCTACAAATGTGGATTAAAGTTAAGTATTCCAGAAGCTACGTACTTTTCTTTATAGCATTCATTACGTATCCTGTTTCAGACCTCACGCCAGCCTGCGTGAGTTTAAGCGCGTGCCTTTCGGCTTCCTCTCATTGTGTCTAGGCTGTCTTGTCTAGACACAACAGATCAGGTCAGCCTTTCTTGTGGCATAATATGGAATAATCGAAGTGAAACGTGGACGATAAATAGTTTAGACAAAAAAGAGAATAGAAGCTTTCGAAATGTGGTGCTACAGAAGAATGCTGAAGGTTAGATGGGTAGATCACATAAGTAATGAGGAGGTATTGAATAGAATTGGAGAGAAGAGGAGTTTGTGGCACAACTTGACTAGAAGAAGGGATCGGTTGGTAGGACATATTCTGAGGCATCAAGGGATCACCAATTTAGTACTGGAGGGCAGCGCGGAGGGTAAAAATCGTAGAGGGAGACCAAGAGATGGATACACTAAACAGATTCAGAAGGATGTAGGTTGCAGTAGGTACTGGGAGATTTAGAAGCTTGTACAGGATAGAGTAGTATGGAGAGCTGCATCAAACCAGTCTCAGGACTGAAGACCACAACAACAATAATATGCCAAACTTCGTGTATTCATAGACTAAAACTTCGTCTGACGTAAAATACCATGAAATATGATCATGTGGTGTCACTATCGATGTTTAGAGGACAATTTCACAAGGTTCAGCTTGATCCCTAAATATTTTCATTCGGATTGCAGTGTAAGACGGCTAAGATAATGGGCAGAATATACTGATGTAAAAACTGAACTGTATCAGCAACTAAAGTGCTGGAATGAGATTTTCACTCTGCAGCGGAGTGTGCGCTGATATGAAACTTCCTGGCATATTAAAACTGTGTGCCCGACCGAGACTCGAACTCGGGACCTTTGCCTTTCGCAGGCAAGTGCTCTACCAACTGAGCTACCGAAGCACGACTCACGCCCGGTACTCACAGCTTTACTTCTGCCAGTACCTCGTCTCCTACCTTCCAAACTTTACAGAAGCTCTCCTGCGAACCTTGCAGAACTAGCACTCCTGAAAGAAAGGATATTGCGGAGACAGGAGTGCTAGTTCTGCAAGGTTCGCAGGAGAGCTTCTGTAAAGTTTGGAAGGTAGGAGACGAGGTACTGGCAGAAGTAAAGCTGTGAGTACCGGGCGTGAGTCGTGCTTCGGTAGCTCAGTTGGTAGAGCACTTGCCCGCGAAAGGCAAAGGTCCCGAGTTCGAGTCTCGGTCGGGCACACAATTTTAATCTGCCAGGAAGTTTCATCGAAAGAGAAGTTTTCGGATGAAAGACGTAGTGCATGGATGCGGTGTTTCTCCTCTGCTGTTCAGACAGTATCTTGAAGAAACAATGAAAAAAGTAAAAGTTCAGAAGTGGGATTAAAATGCATGGTAAAAGAATATCAGTAGTATAATTTGTTGACAATAATGCTACTCTATCCGAAAGTAAGGGTGATTTACAGTGCTTCTTGAATAGAATGGACAACTGTAATACGAATTGGAAGTAAACTAAAAGAAAGTGAAAGTACCGAGGAATAGCGAAAAAACTGATATTAGAGATGAAGTGAGGGATTCTGCTGCCTTGAAAGTACGAGGGGGAATTGGAAAATAAGTTTCTCCTGTCGACTGTGGGCAGAGTCGTGTGATATGGGCTTAAGACGACACGGCAGGTGAACGCGCACGTGCAGGACACCGACACACCACTGGGTAGAGGTCGACAGCGATCAAGCAGATGGCGCTGTCGCAGTGCCTGCGCAAAGCTATGAAGAGAAGGTGCGTTTTGGAGTCGTGGTCAAAGGCGGAAGTGAGAGCTGTTATCCGCTATGAATGGGCACGTGGAGTATCAGGCACAGAAATTCATAACCGCCTTGTTGAGGTGTACGGGTCAGGTGTGATGTCGAGGCAAATGGTGCAGAGATGGCGCCAGCAATTCAGTGATGGACGTCAGCAAGTGCAGGACATACCGAGACCTGGACGGACGCTCACGGCCGCTACAGATGCAAGAAAGGTGGATGACGTGATTAAAGCGAACCGGCGTACCACCATCGATGGAGTAGCGGCAGAACTTGGAATCGGGTATGAGCGAGCTCACAAGATCATCCACGACATTATTCGATACAGGAAGGTGTCAGCACGATGGATGTCCCGCCAAATGACCCCGACACACATGCAACAACGCATGGCGTTCAGCCTGGAACAGATCGTGCGTTACCACGAATCTGGCAATGACCTTCTGTTTTCGGACTGTGACGGGGTATGAAACGTGGGTCCACCATTACACGCCCGAATCGAAGGCCGCATCCATGGAGTGGAAACATCCGTCATCACCTGTCCGAAAGAAGTTCAAAAGCACTCCATCTGCAGGAAAAGTGCTACTCACCGTTTTCTGGGACGCCAAAGGAGCTTTGCTGCTGGACTTTCTGGAGGATGCAACCATCAATACTGCGCGGTACTGTGCCGCTCTGTCGAAATTGAAAGAGGTGGTTCGGAAAAAGCGGCCTGGCCTTCTCAGATCTGGCGTTCTGCTGTTGGATGACAATGCGAGACCACACACGGCGACGTCAACGCAAAACCATACTGCAGCTCTTGGTTGGGAGCGCCTACAAGATCCGCCTTACAGTCCGGATCTCGCACCAGGTGACTTCGATCTGTTTCCTGCTTTGAAGAAGACTCTCGGCGGGAGGCGCTTTGGCAGCAATGCTGACGTCAAACAAGCCGTTCAACACTTCTTCCGTATGCAACGCCCTGATTTTTTCCTGGAACGCTTTTTGAAGCTTATAAAACGGTATGACAAATGTCTCAATGTTCTTGGAAACTATGTAGAAAAATAAAGATATGTCTTATCTTTAATGTCTCATTCTCTTTTTTTCCTTTCACGCACAACTCTGACCACAGTCTACAGGGGAAACTTATTTTCCAACTCACCCTCGTAAAATGACACATGACGGCTGGAGCATAGAGGAAATACGAAGTAAACGAGCTACGGGAAAAAGAGCATCTCTCGCCAAAGTAAGTCTAATATTATTAAACATAGACCTTAATTTTAGACAGAAGTTTCTTAGTATGTGCGTTGGGGACACGACAGAAGTTTCTTAGTATGTGCGTTGGGGACACAGCACTGTATGGAAGAGACTCATGGATTATGGAAAAATCAGAAAAGAGAATCGATGCATTTGAGGTGTGATACTGATACTGAAAAGTAAGTAAGAGAAGAGGTTCTCTGCAGAATCATAGAGGAAAGTAATATATGGTAAACACTAAACTGGCACGAGAGAGCTTTGTAAATGGCAATAATTCTATGGGACAATAGAAATGAGGACATACGGTATCTAACAAATAACTGGGATAGTGCGAGATGAAGGTTAGTGCCTGAGATGGAGCGGTAGTGGGTCACGTCAGACCAGACAGAAGACTTATAAACCTCTTTTCCACCAAAAAAAAGTTCTAGTTCGTCAAATGTGTAACTGTACGTTGTACATGATTATGACAGAGTACCCAATGCAGTATTGAATTTGCGCTGTTATTACATAAAAATGGAGCATTTTAACCCGTGATTTAGGAGTGAGGTCTTTGACTAATGATCAAAAAAACCTGGGTCCCAGGTTCGAACCTAGCCACGGTTTAAATTTTGAGTAAAGTTCATCAGCAATGACGGCCCAAGACTGCCGGCATTATGTCACCCTCGTTCTGCCAGCTGCCTTGTACGAGAGTGTGGTGGCGCTGATACGGAGTTGGAACACTCTCTAGAGCTTGGGGCGGGAAACAGCCCCTAAAAGCTGGGGGAATAAGCAAAGATTAACGGTATGAGGTTGCAGAAGGCAATGGAATCCGCTGCTTTAAAGACACTTAAGGTGTAACCACAGGACACGTGGCCTGTTATTGAAAAAGTGTCACGAAGATCTCTCCATCGGCGACAGGTTCCGTATTAGTCTGAGGATCTCGGGAGAGGACTACCAAGGTGAAGGTGACCACTATAAAATAATGGTATATCCGACGAAGGGGTAGAACTCTGAGAATCAGTGTGTGAAACGCCGGTAGCTTGAACGTGGTGGGGAAGCTAGAAAATCTGAAATGGGAAATGCCAAGGCTCAGTCTAGATGTAGTGGGGGTCAGTGAAGTGGAACGGAAACAAGGCAAGGATTTCTCGTCAGACGAATATAGGATAACATGGACATCGGAAGAAGTATAACAGTAGGATTCATTGTGAATAGCAAAGTAGGAGAGAGACTGAGCTACTGTGAACAGTTCAGTGATAGGGCTTTTCTCACCAGACTCGACAGAAAACCAACACAAACAAAATTAGGTGAGATATACATGCCGACGTGACGAGCAGAAATGAAGAAAGAGAGAAAATATATGAGGATACTGAACGGATAATTCAGTATGCTGAGGGGCATGACAATTTAACAGTCGTGAGGACTAGAATAGGATTGTAGGGGAAGTAGTAGAAGAAAAAATTACTGGAGATTGAGGGGACTTGGTAGTAGGAATGGGAGGGGAGAAAGACTAATTCACTTCTGCAATAAATTTCAGCTAGTAATAACGAATACTCTGTTCAAGACGCACAAGAAGAGGTATTCTTCGAAAAGACCCTGAGACACTAGAAGATTCCAGGTGGATTACATCATGGTGAGACAGAGGTTCCGAAATCAGACACTGGATTGTAAGTCGTATCCAGAACCAGATACAGAGTCAGATCACAATTTAACGATGATGAAGAGTAAGTTAAAGTATAAGAGAACCTTCCGAAAGAATCAGTATGCGAAGAAGAGGGACAGTAAAGTGCTGAAGAATGAAGAGAAGCGTTTGAAGTTCGCAGACGATGTGGATACTACGTAAGGAATACCACAGGATGCACTTCATCTGAATAGTAGTTGACTTCTGGGAGAAGAGCAATAACAGATGTTGGACAGACAAACATAGGTACAAGAAACACAACCGCGAAGAAACCTTGCGTAGCAGGAGAAATACTTCAACTGATTGACGAAAGGAGGAAGCACAGAAATGGTCAGGGAACGACAGCAATACAGGAATATAAATGTGGGAATGAAGTAAATAGGAAGTGCAGGGGAACCAAGGCGAAGTGGCTGCAGTGTGAAGATACCGAAAAACAAATAATGCTTGGTAGGACTCATTCAGCATGTAGGGTTAAAACAGCGTCCGGTGAAATTAAAAGTTAGGGTGATAACATTAAGAGTTCAGCGGGAATCCCACTGTTAAACGCAAAGGAGAGAGCGGATACGTGTAAAAAGTACGCTAAAGACCCATATGAGGAGGAGGAATCGTCTGATGATGGGCTAGAAGAAGAAATTAGAGTTGCTATGGAAAAGATAGAGGATCCAGTATTAGAATCACAATTTATAAGGGCTCTGGAAGACTTCAGACAATGGATAAATAACATTCCATCGGAATTTTTAAAATCATTGGGGTAAGTGACAAGAAAACGAATCTTCACGTTTGCATGCGGAATCTACAGACTGACGATATACCATCACACTTTCGAAAAAAGACCATCCACACAATTCTGAAGATTGTAAGACCCGACAAGTGCGAGAATCATCGCACAATTAGCTCAACAGTAATGCTTTCAAGCTGATGACAAGAATAATATACAGATGAATGGAAGAGAAAATTGAGAATCGGCTAAGTGACGATCAGATAGCTTTCAGGAAAGGTAACGGGACCAGAGAGGCAGTTCTGGCGATGCGGTTGATAGTTCAAGCAAGACGAAATAAAAATCAAGACTTGTTCTTGGGATTTGTCGACCTGCAAAATGTGCTCGAGAATGTAAAATGGTGCAAGATGTTCGAAATTGTTAGAAACAAGTGGGTGTTGAGACAGAGAGAAAAATAATGAGAAGCACTCGTAATATGTGTTAACTCTGGTTCACTTAACTTCAGTCCAATTGTATTTCAACAGTTATTCCTCGCGTAGGTGAAATAAAAGAATAAATTGCGACCAAGACTGTTTTTAATTGAAATATTCTATCTACATGCTGTTGCGTTCCAGTCGACGTAATGGAGTGGAAAATATTCTACGAGCATTATTCCTTGGAAATTCCAGAAAACAGTGATCATCAGCTTACCATCTGACAAAAATGGTCTTTTTCTTCGTCGGGCCCTTTTTTTTCGCCAGCCTTTATCCATTGTTTTGACTGCCGTTCTGACTCTGGTGTGTAATGATGGATCCAGATTTCATCAACAGTCTCAAATCACTCAAAAAGCCTCAGCAATCTCACGAATTTTTATCCGGCGGTCTTGCATTCCCATATCAATGATTTTCTAAGTGGTTTCCTGTGTGGTGACCTCAATCGAACGGCTGAGACGCGCTTTGTATTCGGTGCTTTTACGACCACGTTTAAATTCATCAGTCCAGAAGGAAACGGTTTTCAGTGATGGTGCGCAGTCCGCGTGAACTTCATCCAATTCTGTTTTGATTTGTGCGACAGTCCAGCCCTTCAAATGAAAATGTTTAATAACAGCATGAGACTCGGATTTCTGCACTTCGAATCGCAGTCGACACACTGACAAATTCAGACGGCTGTCAACACTGAATTGTACTCCATACGTTGTTGAAATTCTTTATACGATCTTTGGAATAATCAAGCTTACCAACGATGAAGGAGCAACAAAAATGTTCCATTCTTTCACGGAATCTGATCTGTACTATTTTGGAATGACTTCTGGTCAACCGATCTGGTGCACAGTATTTGGCTACAGAGTATACTGGTGTTAGTACTGAAGTTCGTAGTGTGTTTGCCTAAGCGCCCCACGTAGCACCACTAAACATCTGAATAATGTTGCTACACGTCCTTATCGGTGACATCAAAGTTTCTATATTGTATGGCTAAAGCTGGGTCATCAGCATACCCAAATGGCACGACTAAGGTATGAGGACTGAATAAAATAGGAACCAGTTGGACTTTGTAGCTCAAGGGAGCCAACTGATATTTAAAAATATGACAATATAAACTGAAGCGCCAATGAAACTGGTATAGGCATGCGTATTCAAATACAGAAATATGTAACAGGCAGAATACGATACTGCGGTCGGCAACGCCTATACAAGACAACAAGTGTCTGGCGCAGCTGTTAGATCGGTTACTGCTGCTACAATGACAGGTTATCAAGTTTTAAGTGAGCTTGAACGTGGTGTTATAGTCGGTGTACGAATGGTGGAACGCAGAATCTCCGAGGTAGCGATGAAGTGGAAATTTTCTCCTACGAACATTTCACGAGTGTACCGTGAATATCAGGAATCGGGTAAAACATCAAATCTCCGACATCGCTGCGGCCGGAAAAAGATCCTGCAAGAACGGGACCAACGACGACCGAAGAGAATCGTTCAACGTGACAGAAGTGTAACCCTTGTGCAATTTGCTGCAGATTGCAATGCTGAACCATCAAGAAATGTCAGCGTGCGAACCATTCAACGAAACATAATCGATATGGTCTCTCGGAGCCGAAGGCCCACTTGTGTACCCTTTGATGAGTGCACGACACAAATCTTAACGCCTCGCATGGGCCCGTCAACACCGACATTGGACTGTTGATGACTGGAAACATATTGCCTGGCTGGACGAGTCTCGTTGCAGATTGTATCGAGCGGATGGACGTGTACGGGTTCTAACATTCTGCGTGGTGTCCGTATGTTCTAAGTCGTGTCTCCCTACCACTTTCGCGCAACGACGCTCTGAGCGTGTTTTTTAGGGAATTGACTAGTTTGAACCTGGGACCTGTTGCTGATAAGGCGACGCCAGACCACACATGACATGTAGAATTCAGAAGAGTTCAGTGAGACTAGCGATGATATAACCAAATACTTAATTATTTCAGCGTCAGCTCCACTGCACTCCCTGTAAAAGAATCTTAATACTAACTAAATTTAGTGGAAGGGGTTCAAGGCTTTCCTATTTTTAGTTAGCTGGTAAAATAACGTCGAAAAAGCAGTTAAGTTTACCATTGGAAATTTTATTCTACTCACAAAACATTGTTTATAAATTGCACTATTGATAAAAGGAAATGTTTTAATATAGGATGGTAAAAACCAACTGCATTTAACAAAAATGTGAACGAATATTCCCTGAATGGGTTTCCAAGTTCTACAATGGATCGAAGGATGACCTATGCCATATCACATCTATAATCTAGGTTTAAATTAAGTTTCACAAAAGAGCAAACTATCAAAATGGTCTACAGTGACCCTCAATTATCTTTAATTACTTATCTAACTAGTCGTAAATCACAGTGGCTGATGTGGCTTCTGAATAACTATATAACAGAAAAATCATAGCGTTTCAGATTTTTACTTCAAGTGGCAAATGTGATCACCATGAGCTTTAATTGACGATCGACACTAGTGCAAAAAGGGGTGTAACAGATGAGACTTCTGCAGTTGTGAGTGAAGCTTTATGCGCTCTTATGCGGCATCACGTGCGTTCATTACCTTGTCGGTGTTCGTCAGGGGGCGGCGGGCAGCACAGCTTCGCTCACCTCGCCGTCTCCGAAGCAACTCTTTCCTAGCTTCTCCTTACTACAATTTACCGAAGTTGGTTTAAAAAAAACTATCTGGCTGTGTTTTCATCTGACCAATCAGGGTCTCAATGTTAACCTTAAGCTCTGGCTACAAAAATTCTGTCTATCCAACGAGAAACGTTATACTTTTCGTGGTGGGGCAATGTTTTTAAAGTTTGCAACGTAACAGAGACGCGAAAAAATCAGACGCTGAAACTTGCAGCTGGTGTGGTCCTTTTAGCGTTATCGTAAGATCTATACTGTTCTTCTGGAGGGCTTTTAACATGGGCTGGGGGGTGGTCCTGATGTAACACAGACGCGAAAAAGTCTCACGCTAAAACTTCCGGGTGGTGTGTGGTCCTACCGGTTAACCGGCAACGTGGGTGTCCGTCCCTTATCGTAGGGCCTTCCAGCTTAACACGGTTCTGCTCTCGGCTTCTGTTCTCGTTTCTCCCCTCGGAACTGCGTCTGTCTCACACTAATGAGCTACTGAAGCATCTTTCTCTATTGTGGGTTGCAGGGGTTCCGACCCCTGGGGAGGTGGGTGGGTATTCTATGTGGCTGTGTGCGCCGCCATATTGGCGGGTGACCTTGAACGGGACTTAGCCGCAGCACGAGGCGTCTGGCGGGATCGCGCATTCTTGTTAGTCTCTGGTATTCCATTTGGTCACTCGTTACTAGTATTACTTTGGTTAATTTAATGTCACGATTTATTCAGAGCTATGTGACATACTACTGGGTTTGCTTATCATGTCAGGGTTTTCATGGAAGGTGTTGGATTTGCCTGACACCTTACAGGTATAGAGACAACCGTATGAATCCATGGACCCTGCATGTCAGCAGGGGACTGTTCAAACTGGTGGAGGCTCTGTAATGGTGTGGGGCGTGTGCAGTTGGAGTGATATGGGTCCCCTGATATGTCTAGATAAGACTCTGACAGATGACACGTACGTAGGCACCCTGTCTGATCACTTGCATCCATTCACGTGTATTGTGCATTCCGACAGATTTGAGCAATTCCAGCAGGACAGAGCGACACCACACTCGTCCAGAATTGCTACAGAGTGGCCCCAGCAACACTCTTCTGAGTTTAAACACTTCGCTGGCCACCAAACACCCCAGACATGAACATTATTGAGCATATCTGGGATGTCTTGCAACGTCCTGTTCAGAAGAGATGTCCACACCCTCGTATTGTTACGGATTCTTGGTGTCAGTTCCCTCCAGCACTACTTCAGACGTTTGTCGAGTCCAAGCCACGCCGTGTTGCGGCACTTCTGCAAGTTCGGGGGCCCTACACGATCTTAGGTAGGTGTACCAGTTTCTTCAGTATATATTCTTCGCACAAATAAAATCTATGCCCATCGTCACATCCTGCAAAGAAGACAAAGAGCCCAATTTCAAGAGACTCTCGTCTAAGTAAAAAGTAATATTTTAATAACGAGAACTTGCCCGTCAGTGACACGTTCTGCAGAATTGCGACGGAAGTCTGTTCAGTGATACGTAATTGTACAGACGTTTTTGAAGTGGTGTGCATGATGCATTTCGTGGTGAGATCACCTTTGAATGGCACACACACCGAAACTGCGATTGCGAAATAAATAAATCGAATAACAGCTCAGACGGGACATGTTGCCATTTCTGAAATACTGCAACATCGTGGACGCAAGCACACTCCGTCGTCAGGTCACAAGTGGCCTACCGGGAGCATCCGATCGCCGTGTCATCCTCAGAGGAGGATGCGGATAGGAGGGGCGTGGGGTCAGCACACCGCTCTCCCGGTCGTTATGATGGTATTCTTGACCGAAGCCGCTACTATTCGGTCGAGTAGCTCCTCAATTGGCATCACGAGGCTGAGTGCACCCCCGAAAAATGGCAACAGCGCATGGCGGCTGGATGGTCACCCATCCAAGGGCCGGCTACGCCCAACAGCGCTTAACTTCGGTGATCTCACGAGAACCGGTGTATCCACTGCGGCAAGGCCGTTTCCTGTGGACGCAAGCAAAAAGAAAGTAATTCCCCTTCCCGTGCCACTCGCATGCGGAGCGAGGAAAAAGCGATTGTCTTTTCCTCATTTTGTTCCTACGCCACCTACGTGACTTGAATGTAGGAAGCATTAGAAAACAGCAAGTAATTCCCCTTCCTGTGCCACTCCCAAGCTGACCGAGGCAAAAATGATAGTTTTGTATTTCCCTTATTTTGTTCCTACGTCATCTACGCAACATGAAAGTAGGAAGCTTAAAATCCGTCTTGATTGCAAATTTTTGTTTTATTCATATGACCGGTTTCGGTTCATTCAGAACCATCTTCAGATCCGATATTTCAGTTACAGGAGTAACCCGTCCAGCATGTAAAAGTTGCTGGATTTGGACGGGTTACTCCTGTAACTGAAATATCGGATCTGAAGATGGTTCTGAATGAACCGAAACCGGTCATATGAATAAAACAAAAAAATTTGCAATCAAGACGGATTTTAAGTAACATTATAAAATCACTGATTGCTGTTATCCCATAAGACATTATGTCTATTTTTGCAAAGTAGGAAGCATTAGAATCCATTTACAGTCTGTCGAAAATGCTGATGCTTTAAGCATCCTCAACAGCGTATCATGAAAAGATTATTTTCTTCTCTGCAGACATTCCCATCTAAACTCAAAGGATTTCGTTAACACTCTCGCACTGATCGAATATACCGGTACAAAATGTGGAAAATGCCTCTGAAACAGTGGTTGTGATAGGACTTTTGTCTCTGATGTACACTCGCTGTCAAGGGCAACCTACTTGTTTTCTATTAGTGAAAAACTTTTGGAACTAGACGCATGCTTGAAAATCTGTTCTGTATGCTCGTACCTTTATTAACGTTCTACAGTAGTGGTCGCCAGACTTTTTTGCTTAAGAGCCAAAATTGATATTGTAGGCCGACACTTAGGGCCGCATAGGATAGGGTGTGGGAGCGGTTGCCAAAGGAGAGAGGGGGAGTGTTTAAAGTGGCCACTCAATGAGCAATTACATTTTCACCAAACCACGTTAGAAGCTTGCCACTTACACATTTTGAAACTGTATTGTATAAAGTATCAGACAAAATACTGTAAGTGAAAAAGATAATAATACTCGTGGAGGTATGTTCTGTCTATGCAGCTAATTGAAGGCAGTTCGTTTATTACCATACGCGTTTCGCTTCTTTTATTTTTGAACCATCTTCAGTGGCCTGAAATACATATTATTTTTCATACAAATAATAGTGCACACTAGTCCATTAAATTTCGGGCATGCAGCCGAGTAAATAAAATTTCCTCCACTGATATTTCGGCCGCATATTGTCCGGCCATCCTCAGAGTGAGTTGCAAGACTGACGACAAGATGCCAAGCGCGGCCTTATACGAGACCGTACGTGGACAGTCTTCTGGAGGTACGTGGACGACACATTTGTGGTACGGCCGCACGGGATGGATGAATTACATCGATTTCTTGAGCATTTGAATTCCATCCATGCTAGTATCAAATTTACTATGGAAATAGAAAAAGATGGCTGCTTCCCCTTTTTGGATGTTGTCGTTCGTCGTAAAGTTGATGGCACATTAGGACGTGCCGTATATCGGAAACCAACACACACAAATCTATATCTTCATGCCAGTAGCTGACATCACCCTTCACAGACCATAGGTGTCCTTAAGACCTTAGTGCATAGGGCGCACTGTATATTCGATAAAGACAATTTGCAAGAAGAGCTCACATACCTCAAGAGCATTTTTAAATCGAATGGATTTTCTCCGCAACAAATTCGTAGAGCATTCAATGCAAAACCTAGAATGCAGGTATGTGACGGGGAGGAAGACAGTAATTCCTTCAGATCTAGTGCGTTTTTGCCCTATGTAGGTGCTCTTTCCTAAAAGATAGGCGGTATTCTTGAGAAACATTGTGTTAAGGTGATCTTCCGGTCCCCCCCCCCCCCCCCCCCCCCACGAAGATTGCAGCTTTACTCGGCTCTGTGAAGGAAGATTTACAGCTTCGTAAAGCGGGTGTGTATCAGATTCCTTGCGGAAATTGTGAGAAGTCGTACATAGATGTGTGGAGCATCGAAGATACACACGCTTATTACAGCCAGATAAGTCAGCTGTGGACGAACATTGTATTGATACAGGGCATTCCATGAATTACAGTGATGTGAAGATTTTAACATCCACCTCTTCCTTTTGGGAATCTGTCTTCAAGGAAGCTATAGACACTAGATTAGCTAATAATTTAATAAATAGAGATAATGGTTTTTGTAGTGGCGTAGCAAGACAGCCACGCCACTCGGAAGTAGCCGAAAGGCACGCACTTAAACTCACGCAGGCTGGCGTGAGGTCTGAAACAGGATACGTAATGAATGCTATAAAGAAAAGTACGTAGCTTCTGGAATACTTAACTTTAATCCATAATTGTAGAACATCGCTCTTGATGATACATGCTTCATATAATAAATATCAATTGAATACGGCGCCTTGCTAGGTCGTAGCAAATAACTTAGCTGAAGGCTATGCTAACTATTGTCTCGGCAAATGAGATCTTATTTTTCAGTGAACTGTGGCTAGCTACGTCGGCTGTACAACTGGGGCGAGTGCCAGTACGTCTCTCTAGACCTGCCGTGTGGTGGCGCTCGGTCTGCTATCACTGACAGTGGCGACACGTGGGTCCGACGTATACTAAAGGACCGCGGCCGATTTAAAGGCTACCACCTAGCAAGTGTGGTGTCTGGCGGTGACACCACAGTTTTAATTTGGACAAAGCATGGAATCCGGCTCTTGGGGTAATTAAAGTGCAGAGAAGTCGTCATGGGGTCGCCGCCGCCGATCATACATCGATAAGCGAGTCGAATGTCTGTACGCCTTCGCCACAGGCGGCGCATGTGTAAGCGTATTTCTCTGCCGCCGACCAGCATCTGTGACCCGCACGCGTAGTACCGCCGCGGTGGAGCATATAAGGCCGCGCTTGGCATCTTGTCGTCAGTCTTGTGACTCACGCTGAGGATGGCCGGACGATATGCGGGCGAAATATCAGTGGAGGAAAATTTTATATGCGCGGCTGCATGCCTGAAATTTAATGGACTATTCATTATGAAGTGTTGGCAGAAGAGCCAACACTGTGTTGCTAGAGGAGGCCGAAATGCACGCGTTTAATTACACGCTGACTGGCGTGAGGTCTGGAACAGTTAAGGGAATTAATAGTTGCAAATAAAGTACGTAGTTGATATAATACTTAACTGTAATCCACAATTGTAGAACATCTCTCGTTACGGTACATGCTTCACAATATTATCAAATGCTATGGCGCCTTGCTAGGTCGTAGCAAATGACGTAGCTGAAGGCTATGCTAACTATCGTGTCGGCAAATGAGAGCGTATTTGTCAGTGATCCATCTCTGGCTAAGTCAGCTGTACAACTGGGCGAGTGCTAGAACGTCTCTCTAGACCTGCCGTGTGGCGGCGCTCGGTCTGCAATCACTGACAATGGCGACACGCGGGTCCTACGTATACTAATGGGCCGCGGCCGATTTAAAGGCTACCATCTAGCAAGTGTGGTGTCTGGCGGTGACACCACACATTATGCCGCGAGAAGTTGAAAATCCACAATAATGCACACACACACGCACACACACAAAAACAAGCGAAATATCAAAACCCCATGCACAACGCGAACTAAAGAGAGAAGCCCACTACGGCAGTTGGCAACACTATACACCGGAAACACACACATGTTGAAAACAAAATGTGAAGTGCAAGTGACGTATGCGATGTCTTGAATCAAATGTGGGTGCAAGAACGCCGGAAATGAGACAGCTGGAGCGTGGAAAGTAATGAACCCATCTTCAGGAACCCAAACATGGGCTAACGGCGCTGGAAATCGTAACACCGAACGATAATTTCACATCACGAAATTTGTGCAACAGAAGTTGATTCTAACCTAAACAACAAGAGAAAACATGACAAAATGTAACATAGCAACATATTGAAAGTACCACGTAATAAATTTCTTAGAAAGAAACATGTATTACAGACCACTGAAGATGCTTCACAAGTAAAAGAAGCGAAATGCATATGGCAAAAAAAAAAAACCTTCAGTTGGTTGCACAACATACGAAACATACCTCCACGAATTTTGAAGCAACTAAGGGACGACGGAAAACAGAAAAAATGACGATAATATACTGGAGCCACACGCATTTTTCGAAGGACTTTCATAGTGACTAGTTTTTCGGACCTGAGATGGTGATGTGGCCAGTGCCATCACAACAGGATCCCATGTTTGTTTTTCTGATTTCTAGGTGCACTTTCTAGGCACCTCCAGTGCCTCTCAGTGCCTGAAAGAATACCAAGCGGCTGCAGCAGAACTTCTTCAGTCACACTTTTGTATCAGGCCAAACACAGCAGAAAAGGCGCGATTTAAACAATACAACATAATTAATTCAGAATTGTCACAAATGGATAGAATGGCAGATGATAGCTTTGTGTATAAAAGAGTTTAGAAGTCAGTTTTGTCTGTTTCTAATATGCTTATTTTTTGGAAGCAGCTAGCTGTTATTTGGGTGATCATCTTGGACACTTCTCCCGGCGGGCAGTGTGAGACCTTTTCCCGACCGGACGCCAAGTCGATATTAGTGACACGCAGAAGAAATTATCAGACTGAAATAATTAACAAGCAACTATATTTGAAGGTAAAAAGACGTTTTTTAGACACTGATACTGTAAAATATTACACTCCATAGAGGTGAAGTATAAAGAATAAGTCAGCTCTCATAAAGTTTTTGCTAAAAAATTAGCTAACGTACTACTTCTGTCAATCTCATTGACAACAATAGTGACGTTTGTTGGAATTTGTTTGACCATTTCTTGGCTGGCAGGAGCGCTGTTCAGGACAAAAAAATATGCAATGGCCACATTTACCGTCCAGACGACTTTACCACACTTTGCGCTACCGACCTTACTATTAATTGGTAATCTGCATAAATTAATAAACGATCACAAATGTCTGCTAAACGTTTTGAGTGTCATTAATATGTTGGTCATTGTATTGCATTACAATAACCTTTATTTGATTTCATATTACTTGCTACAAACATGCACGGCATTT
This sequence comes from Schistocerca serialis cubense, assembly GCF_023864345.2. NCBI lineage: Eukaryota > Metazoa > Arthropoda > Insecta > Orthoptera > Acrididae > Schistocerca > Schistocerca serialis. The sequence continues at coordinate 118,420,329 of NC_064639.1, read as the reverse complement.
GAAGATGACCGTCTCTATAATACACATTCACGAGTCCATGTTACTCCCGTTTGGCATTTGTGCCATAGCGGCTGATCGGTGCTAGCTGCGCACGCTCGTGAGGTGTCACAGTTTGATGATAAACAGTGAAACATACCAGAATGAGATTTTCACTCTGCAGCGGAGTGTGCGCTGATATGAAACTTCCTGGCAGATTAAAACTGTGTGCCCGACCGAGACTCGAACTCGGGACCTTTGCCTTTCGCGGGCAAGTGCTCTACCAACTGAGCTACCGAAGCACGACTCACGCCCGCTACTCACAGCTTTACTTCTGCCAGTACCTCGTCTCCTACCTTCCAAACTTTCGCGTCTCGGTCGGGCACACAGTTTTAATCTGCCAGGAAGTTTCAGTGAAACATACCTCCTCTCACTTCTATTAACACCGCAATGGCCGCTCTACATACCACTCCGCGCCTGACGTAAGCGGAAAATTTTACTTATCTCAGGAGTGAATTCACAAACGTCAATTAAATTTAATTACAGCCTACAATACTACTGTCTCTGCAAGTACGGTCGCTTGTCTTTCTGACACCCAAACCCTCAGATGCTAGACACTTAGATCGATACCAAACGTTGTATGTCAATAGAGTATCAACAAAAACTCTGATTTAGAACGTGTTATGTGTTGTCGTCCAGCAGAATTGGTGTAAACGTAAATCAAAAGTAACAGTAGATTTACGTAGCACAGAACAGCATAACTCTCTCTGATACATGTGTAGCGTATGGGGAAGTTGATAGAGCATTGCATCAACGTGCAAAGTGTATGAGTTCAAACCTCAATTACGGCATTTCTTTTACTGTATTATGCATGAAAGTGTTATATGCGACAACGTGTGTATGACATGTAAAAGGGCTGTTTGGAGTTTACAGCAATGTTTTTTGGCAGTCTGCTTTCCATTCATTTCTTTGAAAGTAGTAGGCCTGCAGAGAATATCTGTAGTTTCACAGAATATTCAGTCAGAAGGAAAAAACAAATAATTGAATCACACCTACGGAAGTAATAGTAATAATAATAATAGTAAAACTAATAGTAGTAATAAAAAAATAAGATCAATAGTAAGCACAGAACATTCAACTGACGAAGCGAAAGTAGACGGCGAAAAGTACCGGGTGATCAAAAAGTCAGTATAAATTTGAAAACTGAATAAATCACGGAACAATGTAGATAGAGAGGTACAAATTGATACATATGCTTGGAATGACATGGGGTTTTATTAGACCCAAAAAACTACAAACGTTCAGAAAATGTCCGACAGATGGCACTTCATTTGGTCAGAATAGCAATAATTAGCATAACAAAGTAAGACAAAGCAAAGATCATGTTCTTTACAGGAAATGCTCAATATGTCCACCATCATTCCTCAACAATAGCTGTAGTCGAGAAATAAAGTTGTGAACAGCACTGTAAAGCATGTCCGGAGTTATGGTGAGGCATTGGCGTCGGATGTTGTCTTTCAGCATCCCTAGAGATGTCGGTCGATCACGATACACTTGCGACTTCAGGTACCCCAAAGCCAATAATCGCACGGACCGAGGTCAGGGGACCTGGGAGGCCAAGCATGACGAAAGTGGCGGCTGAGCACACGATCACCACCAAACGACGCACGCAAGAGATCTTTCACGCGTCTAGGATTTTTTTTTTGTTCTAGTAAAACCCCATGTCATTCCAAGCATGTATGTTAATTTTTACCTCTCTATTTACATTATTCTGTGATTTATTCAGTTTTCAAATTTATACTGACTTTTTGATCACCCGGTACATTGCTGCAGACTCCGAAAAGTCGTTTCACATACTTGGGAAGTGTTCTCCTACGTTTGAACGCGAGGCCTTCAGTACGAGCATCGCACGCTCTACCGTGTTACTTTTAATTACCGTTTATGCATGTTCTACTGGACGACAGCACATAGCACGAACTAAATGTGTGTATTGGTTGACAGTCTGTCGCTATACAATTTTTGGTATTAGTCTGAGTGTCTCATATCTGGAGGTTTGGGTGTGAGCAAGATAAATACCCCCTTAAGAGGCTCTTAACGCTAGTTCACGTGTTTGGATTCTGCTATTAGTTGCTAGGAGCATTTTACGTACTGAGAACCGCCGGGCGGCAGTTTGGCGACCACTAAAAATGGTTCAAATTGCTCTGAGCGCTATGGGACTTAACATCTGAGCTCATCAGTCCCCTAGAACTTAGAACTACTTAAACCTAACTAACCTAAGGACATCACACACATCCACATGCCCGAGGCAGGATTCGAACCTGCGACCGTAGCGGCAGCGCGGTTCCAGACTGTAGCGCCTAGAACCGCTCGGCCACTCCGGCCGGCTGGCGACCACTGGTCTACATTGTGGTTTCATTGTGGAACGCTCTCTAGAAACATAAGAACACAGAATCTGCCTGATGGTTTTCATATGTTGTTGCAGGATATCGTGAGCGAAAAGGACGAGTTGTCTGGCGGTAGCTTTCGTGCCTAGCCTGTATAGCTGCCTTATACTTTTAACCATCTTTCTACAGTGTCAAACTACTGTAGGGAGACGATACGCAAGTCTGTGTTCTGTAGCTGTTTCTGTTACTGACTACCAGCATTCTCTTTAGTGGTAGCTGTTTCAGTTCTTTGCCGCAGCTTGTTAGGGCCATCTGAGCCGCTAGTCACGAGAAGGTCAGTTGGTAAGGAATCCATATCTGGAAAAGCGAGAGGGGCTACGAAATTAATGACGAAATAGCGTGTCATAGCACGTAACAGTGCCACGGTCGCTGGGGACGGACGATTGCAGGGGACAGGGAATTAAATGGAGCGCTTTGAATACGAGAGTAGATTCCTAGTTATGTGGCAGAAGCATCCATTACACCCGGTTATTTAATTAATTTTTTCTTCAAGCACAGATAAAACTAAATTAGACACGACACTTCAATACAAAGAGAAAACATAGCAAAAACTCATCCATACTAGTATATAATTCCGTACAGATCTAGTTTGATAATTTCGTGTATGACTGCAATTTCATTACCACACCCTGTTGTTCATATATATATCACCAATCCAATTACTAAAACAACCCCCCCCCCCCCCCACACACACACACATACTCTCACACAGGCTTACGCATAACATCAAGGCTATAACGAAAATACTTTCTGCCTATGGCCTTCTTCCAGTTTTTCCATTAACCCGTCTCAAAAACTGATTCGGCATCCTGCACGACAACGGAAACGTTGAGTTTCATCATTGATATTGGGCCATGGTTTCCCTAGTAAAATGTATGGTTTTCTCAAAGAATTTTGTAGAACAACACAGGGGCTTTATTATTAATTTACAATCCTTAGTTCATCACTGAACGCATTATATGTTTGAAACATATGTTAACTATCTATTTAAATACACTAGGCCTTAATCTCCTTGTACAATTTATTGTACAAATTTATTTACTGGTAGACTTCTGTTTTACGTTTTTCGTTAACCTTTTCTTATTAAATGTAAGTTAAGTCTTGCTCTGCTCCCCTGATCGTTTACAGCCCAGACAGCATAATAATTACTAGTGTTTCGTTTATGCGAATAACGGAACTATGCTTCACTCAGGATGCTACTTTTTTCTATCAATCCATTATAGTCTTCTATAAATAATTCAGTTGTTTCTGAGTATAATAACACCAAATAATCAGGCCTGGCATTTTATATAACTTATACATTACCTTTATCTATGCTGAGGGCTCATTTACTGTCTCACTTCGTTAGACGTAATGACACTTCACCTGTGTCAGCTGACTTTTTATTTTCTTCATCTCTTTTCTTGATTTCCATCTTGAGGGAAACATCATCAATGTATCTACACTGTAAGCTATCATGTTTGTGCTTGCTTAGACCTTTTTGTGTTTCACAACCTTCCGGACCGCTTTCCTTTTACCTTCGTCATAGGAAATTATTTTAACACTTCATCAGTTTTTCGCTGAAAATGCTACTGTCTGTAACTTTTTTTATTGTCACGAAAATGTAGAAACACTAGTTTGCTAGAAATTTAAAAAATCGAATTGCTGTTTGATTCTGAGACTTTCTGTTACCTGGTGCTATCGACGTGTTTTATTAGAGAATAGCTGAGCACACGGCATTGCCAGCGTGTTTATTTATTCCAATGGTCCACTAGTCCATCTCCTCGTTCCCGGTCTCTGTCTGCCCACTTCCTCCTTTCTAGCCTCTCTGTGCATCACATCCTCGCCCCTCGCTCTGTCCACCTTCTCTATTCTCCCTTCACCTCCTCCTGCTATATTCTCTGTCAATCTGTTCCTCTCCCCTCTCTCTCCGTTTAACCTCTGTATCCACATCCTTCTCCCCCTACCACTGACCATCTCCCCCTTTTTCTGCCCATCTTCTCCTCTTTCCGTTCACTCTCCTGCTTCCCACCACCGCCCCCCCCCCCTGGCCATCAGCTCCTTCCCCCTCTGTCCATCTCCTCCTCGCCCATATCTGTGCCAAAATCCTCCTTCCCCCCTCTCTGTCTGTCCATCGCTCCTCCCCCTTCTGTCTCCATGTTATCAGCCCAATAGGAGGTTACTCGTTCATAGCCGCGCAGGATTAGCCGAGCGGTCTACGGCGATCCAGTCGTGGACTGTGCGGCTGGTCCCGGCGGAGGTTCGAGTCCTCCCTAGGGCATGGGTGTGTGTGTTTGTCCTTAGGATAATTTAGGTTAGGTAGTGTGTAAACTTAGGGACTGATGACCTTAGCAGTTAAGTCCCATAAGATTTCACACACATTTGAACATTTGAACATTTTTACTCGTTCTTACCCCCACAGTATTTCTTTCAAGATAGTAAGTAATATGTGCAGGAAGAGCTTAGGAGGAGCTTTTTACCCATGGCATTGCCCACTTACGCATATATGGCACGTACAGGGCTATTCAAAAAGAAGGAACAGATTTCAAACATTTATTGCTTCCAAACTACTAAAGACAGAAACAATCTCAACGTTCCTGGAAAGAGAAAAATTCAAATTTTTATACACTGAATATGAACACCATGTGTCACACGACAAATGTGAAACGGTGGTTCATTTCCTGACACACGCAAGCAGCTTGTCTCTCGTTATGGAATTCACAGCTTCAACAACGCGATGTCGCAAACTTTAAAGAGTGGAACGCATACGGGGGATAAAAGCTCGGTCGTTTGTGTAACTCCACAGATAAAAGTAACAAGGCGCGAGGTCTGGAGACCTGGGAGGCCAGTGACGACGAAGTTCCTCCTCCTCCAATCCAATGTCCTGCAATGGTGTCATTCAGGTAACGTCGGATGTGCTTAGAGAAATGAGCCGGGGCACCGTCCTGCATGAAGATGACGTCATCTGAATCATCTTCAAGTTCAGGAAATAACCAGTTTTGAAGCATGTCTAGGTAGGATAGTCACATCACAGTTTTCTGCATGAAAAAGAAAGCAACAACGCCAATGCGGCCATGATTGGAAAGTCTACCTGGACTGTTCCAATTTTAAACTGTTGTCCGTCCAGGAACGTTGGAATTATGGTGCTAACTTTTGTAATTTGGAAGTTACACTGATGAGCCTAAGAAACTGGTACACCTGCCTAATATCGTGTAGGGCCCCCCGCGAGCACGCAGTAGTGCCGCAACACGACGTGGCCTGGACTCGACTAATGTCTCAAGTAGTACTGAAGGGAATTAACACAGTGAATCCTGCAGGGCTGTCCATAAATCCGTTAAGAGTACGAAGAGGTGGAGATCTCTTCTGAACAGCACGTTGTAAGGCATCTAGTTATGCTCAATAATGTTCATGTCTGGGGAGTCTGGTGGCCAACGGAAGTGTTTAATCTCAGAAGAGTGTTCCTGGAGCCACTCTGTAGCAACTGTGTGGGGCGTCGCATTGACCTGCTGGAATTGCCCAAGTCTGTCTGAATGCACAATGGACATGAATGGATACAGGCGATCAGACAGTCTGATTACGTACGTGCCACTTGTCAGAGTCGTATCTAAACATATCAGTGGTCCGCTATCACTCAAACTGCACGCGCCCCACACCATTACAGAGCCTCCACGAGCATGAACAATCCTCTGCTGACACGCAGGATCCATGGATTCATGAGGTTATCTCCAAACCCCTACGCGTCCACCCGCTCGATACCATTTGAAACGAGACTCGTCCGACCAGGCAACATGCTTCCAGTTACCAACAATCCAATGTCGCTGTTGACTGGCCCAGGCGAGGCGTGAAGCTTTGTCTCAAGCAGTTATCCAGGATATACAAGTGGGCCTCCGGCTCCGAAAGCCCATATAGACAATGGTTCGTTGAATGGTTCGCACCCTGACACTTGTTAATGGCCCAGTATTGAAATCTGCAGCAACGTTCATGTTCAGTGAAATGTTTATGAAAAGACAAATTCCTCCTCCACTTTCACTAAACCCTCCATTTTGTTTAAACATGCAGGCGACCAGATGGTTCGCCTCCTGCATTTCCTGAGAACTTTCATCTTACTGACGTTTTTCACACACCTACGCTTCCTAAGCAAGATTTGAATCAGGTGTCTGCTTTCCACCCTTTCCAGTGAAACCATGCAGGGACTGCTTCATGTAGTTATTGTGGTGTTCAGTGCGACGACTGCTTTGATACAGTTTTCCCCATGCAGTAGAGTTACGTGTTGTCTGTAAATGTAGAGGCTGAAGTTTTCTCTTGCTCCAGTCATCCGCAGTACCAGCATAGCACTGTCCCGTTGCCTAATGTTGCTGGGACAGGTCATTGAAACGTGCAGAATGTTGCCCCTGTAGCCGGCCGGAGTGACCGTGCGGTTCTGGAGCCGCGTGACCGCTACGGTCGCAGGTTCGAATCCTGCCTCGGGCGTGGATGTGTGTGATGTCCTTAGGTTAGTTAGGTTTAGGTAGTTCTAAGTTTTAGGGGACTGACGACCACAGCAGTTAAGTCCCATAGTGTTCAGAGCCATTTGTTGCCCCTGTATCTGCTGAAAAGGCTGTTGTGTCCCTCTTAATGCTTTTAAAGAACCATACGTTAGTTAGCCAGGCGTCTCTGCTGGTACCCCACTGACCTGATTCCACCAACGGTGCGGCTATCTACATCGCTGAGACACGCAAGCCATCCTGCAGTGGCAAAGTCCTTAGATCGTGAGCCACACATTTATACAGGGTGTTACAAAAAGGTACTGCCAAACTTTCGGGAAACATTCCTCACACACAAATAAAGAAAAGATGTTATGTGGACATGTGTCCGGAAACGCTTAATTTCCATGTTAGAGCTCATTTTAGTTTCGTCAGTATGTACTGTATTTCCTAGATTCACCGCCAATTGAAGGAAGGTAATGTTGACTTCGGTGCTTGTGTTGACATGCGACTCATTGCTCTACAGTACCGCGCGACTGCTACGGTCGCAGGTTCGAATCCTGCCTCGGGCATGGATGTATGTGATGTCCTTAGGTTAGTTAGGTTTAAGTAGTTCTAAGTTCTAGGGGACTGATGACCACAGCTGTTAAGTTCCATAGTGCTCAGAGCCATTTGAACCATTTTTGCTCTACAGTACTAGCGTCAAGCACATCAGTACGTAGCGTCAACAGGTTAGTGTTCATCACGAACGTGATTTTGCAGTCAGTGCAATGTTTACAAATGCGGAGTTGGCAGATGCCCATTTGATGTATGGATTAGCACGGGGCAATAGCCGTGGCGCGGTACGTTTGTATCGAGACCGATTTCCAGAACGAAGGTGTCCCGACAGGAAGACGTTCGAAGCAGTTGATCAGCGTCTTAGGGAGCACGGAACATTCCAGCCTATGACTCGCGATTGGGGAAGACCTAGAACGACGAGGACACCTGCAATGGACGAGGCAATTCTTCGTGCAGTTGACGATAACCCTAATGTCAGCGTCAGAGAAGTTGCTGCTGTACAAGGTAACGTTGACCACGTCACTGTATGGAGAGTGCTACGGGAGAACCAGCTGTTTCCGTACCTTGTACAGCGTGTGCAGGCACTATCAGTAGCTGATTGCCCTCCACGGGTACACTTCTGCGAATGGTTCATCCATCAATGTGTCAATTCTCATTTCAGTGCAAATGTTCTCTTTACGGATGAGGTTTCATTCCAACGTGATCAAATTGTAAATTTTCGCAATCAACATGTGTGGGCTGACGAGAATCCGCACGCAATTGTGCAATCACGTCATCAACACAGATTTTCTGTGAACGTTTGGACAGACATTGTTAGGTGATGTCTCCATTGGGCCCCATGTTCTTCCACCTACGCTCAATAGAGCACGCTATCATGATTTCATACGGGATACTCTACCTGTGCTGCTAGAACATGTGCCTTTACAAGTACGACACAACATGTGGTTCATGCACGATGGAGCTCCTGCACATTTCAGTCGAAGTATTCGTACGCTTCTCAACAACAGATTCGGTGACCGATGGATTGGTAGAGGCGGACCAATTCCATGGCCTCCACGCTCTCCTGACCTCAACCCTCTTGACTTTCATTTATGGGGGCATTTGAAAGCTCTTGTCTACGCAACCCCGGTACCAAATGTAGAGACTCTTCGTGCCCGTATTGTGGACGGCTGTGATACAATACGCCATTCTCCAGGGCTGCATCAGGGATTCCATGCGACGGAGGGTGGATGCATGTATCCTCGCTAACGGAGGACATTTTCAACATTCCCTGTAACAAAGTGTTTGAAGTCACGCTGGTACGTTCTGTTGCTGTGTGTTTCCATTCCATAATTAATGTGATTTGAAGAGAAGTAATAAAATGAGCTCTAACATGGAAAGTAAGCGTTTCTGGACACATGTCCACAAAACATATTTTCTTTCTTTGTGTGTGAGGAATGTTTCCTGAAAGTTTGGCCGTACCTTTTTGTAACACCCTGTATAAACAGCCGCTCGATAGTGAGAAGTAAAACAATGCCTTGCTAGTGTATGAGACAATGAAACAGCTTTGTCACATCTATCGGGCTGTATCTGAGTTTTTTATAAAGTAACTTTCAGGTATAACTTGATATATTACAGGGGAATGTATCGTTTTTGTCCCTGAATTAAAAGAGCCTCCTTAGACAACCTTTTACTAATAGAAACAAAACATTTTAGATTCTTATATAAATTAACAGGTTTGCATTACCGGGTAACATAACCCTGTGACATAATCCCTTCATCACTGTACCTTGCTTTCCGTTTCATACCTTACCTCTTCCAGTTCTTTTTGTTCATTCGATTTAGCAACTCTCTTTCTTTCCGCATCGCTTATATTCTTGGATAATTTTATATCTCCCCTTCTTTAACCATTTTTGAAGATTAATATTTTCTGAAGTTCGTGTAAATAAAAAAGGCACCCATTGCTTCAATTCTCAAAACACTTTTGTTTTTGGAATTTTCATTAACATTATTAAATATAGTATTAACATGTCGGGCCTGAGGATTGTCTAAACTATAGGTCTAATTTCAGGATGATATCTGATTAAATGTAAGACCGTAAAATAAATTAATGAACTGAGCTGATGTTAAGGGCCCACAGTCCGATGCAAACCTTCAGCTTGGCGTCATTTCGATCGTTTTGGAGTCCAATGTGAAACTACTATTTTGTATCGCTCACTGTAATGAGCGAGTGCGTACTATACAGCATACAGTGTGTCATACGCATTATGGCATGTAGGTATGAGATTCTGCTGGTTACCGTGAACTGTGATCTCTGCCAGCGCTATCCTTTTCGTATTGTACTGAGTCGCGTTGTCTTAGTCTGTGGCATTTCACTCTTCTGCTACGAGTGGACTTCAAAGAGTCATTTACAGATTGATAGGGCAGACAAAACTGTTACTGAATGCTGCACTACTCTTCAAAGTGACACAAATACACGACATTATTTTTCACGTAGTCACCAACTACGTAAACAACGACCACAGCCTTCTAGTAATCTTTTAACTCCTCAGAAGTCCGCTCACTGGTCACGGAGCCATTCGAAAAGTTCTAAGTGAACGTCCACAAGGTTGGAAAATTTCTTTTCCCCCGACGTTCTTTTATTTGCCGAAAACATGGAAACTGCATGGTGTAAGATCTGCTCTGTGTGATGGATCAGCATCTTGCACGTGTATGCGGACTTGATCAAATTGTTGGCATCATTTCAGTATTTCACGGTGAATTCGTGTGCAATTGACACTGAAGAGCTAAGAAACTGGTACATCTGCCCAAAATCGTGTAGATCCTCGCTAGCACGCACAAGTGCCGCAAAACGACGTGGCATGGACTCGACTAGTGTCTCAATTGCTGGACCATGTTTTGATCAGAATCTTCCTACACGTCGATCAGGAGTCTGAAGATGGCGTAGTAAAACGCTGAAACTGGTAGTCAAATAAAATAAGTTTCGAAACTAGTTGTTTACTTGACGTCCTCCATCGAACAGCCGAGTCCCGCACCCAGAGAATGTCTCAAGCAGAGCTGGAGGTAATTGACACTATGGCTCCTGCAGGGCTGTCCATAAATCCGTAAGAGTACGAGGGGATGGAGATCTCTGCTGAACAGCACCTTGGAAGGCATCCCAGGTATGTTCAATAATGTTCGTGTCTGGGGAGTTTGGTGGCCAGCGGAAGTGTTTATAAACTCAGAAGAGTGTTCCCGGAGCCACTCTGTAGCAATTCTGGACGTTTGGGGTATCGCATCGTCCCGCTGGAATTGCCCAAGTCCGTCGGAATGCACAATGGGCATGAATGGATGCTGGCGATCAGACAGGATGCTTACGTACGTGTCACCTTTCAGAGTCGTGTCTACACGTATGAAAGGTCCCACATCACTCCAATTGCACACGCCCCACGCCATTACAGAGCCTCCACCAGCTTGAAGAGTCCCATGCTGACATGCAGGGTCCATGGATTCATGAGGTTGTCTCCGTACCCGTACACGTCCATCCGCTCGATACAATTTGAAACATGTTCCCAGTCATCAGCAATCAAATGTCGGTGTTGACGGGCCCAGGCGAGGCGTAAAGCTTTCTATCGTGCAGTCATCAATGGTACATGAGTGACCCTTCGGCTCCGAAAGTTCATATCGATGACATTTCGTTGAATGGTTCGCACGCATACACTTGTTGATGGCCCAGCACAGAAATATGCACTTCTGTCGCGTTCAACGATTCTCTTCAGTCGTCGGTGGTCCCGTTGTAGCAGGATCTTTTTCCAGCCGCAGCGATGTCGGAGATTTGATGTTTTACCGGATTCCTTATATTTACGGTTCAATCGTGAAATGGTCGTACGGGAAAATTCCCACTTCATCGGTACCTCAGAGATGCTGTGTCCCATAGCTCGTACGCCGACTATAGCGCCACGTTCAGTCTCAAATCTTGTTAATCTGCCATTGTAGCTGCAGTAACCGATCTAACAACTGTCCTGGACACTTGTTGTCTTAAATAGACAAAGCCAACTGCAGCGCCGTATTCTGCCTGTTTACATATTTCTCTAATTGAATACGCATGCCTATACCAATTTCTTTGGCGCTTCAGCGTAGAAGCTTTGCCCAAAATAACCGTACTGTACTCATATATCAACTGTCGAGTGCGTTTCTGGTTGCCGCGTCATTTGACTCACAGGCTGTGACACGCCTGTTATCAGTAATGCAGCACAACTGTGTGTGCAGAAATTCCGGAACGTGTGTTCTCTTTTGTTGATGTGCAATTTTTATTGCCTGATGGTATTAGCATGGGACGATTTGTTCAACTTACCTTCGTATTTCTGCGTTTCTTGTTGCAAAGGATCGATAACGCACGTCATCAAGTCAGTTACGCTGATGTGCTGTAAGGCACCCTTTACTGTTTGATGTTCTGTATTCCACTCCACGGGAGTTCCCTACTGCCTTATCGGAAACCTGTTCAAGCAAGGTCGCCCAGGAAGGAGAAGATACATGGAAATGACAGTGGGCGACCAGTACAAATGTGTGGCGCACGCTCGTAATACCTACAGTAGAGACAAAGGCGCAATGCTGTTCTGCAAGGTGAGTGGCGCTTCAACTTCTTTGCACTGTAGACGTGGATTAACACTTGGTGGAACAGAGCGTCAAAACGTGTCACACTTCATTTCAGACGCGACTGCTACGGTCGCAGGTTCGAACCCTGCCTCGGGCATGGCTGTTTGTGCTGTCCTTAGGTTAGTTAGGTTTAAGTAGTTCTAAGTTCTAGGGGGACTGATGACCACAGATGTTAAGTCCCATAGTGCTCAGAGCCATTTGAACCATTTCATTTCAGACGGCGGAATTGACACAGGCAGTGAACGGTAATGTTTCTCGGAAAGAGAGTTTTCACTTTGATGTTAGTTTGGGGAAGGGGGACGGGGGTGCGCCGTGTGTCGTCTTATGCTAACATCGGCAGCTCCTATTTTCGCCTCGCTCACTCATATTGTAGGAGTGGTTCCCGTACTTCTGCGTGTCGTTAGTATTTATTTTATTACTTTGTTTTGTTTTCGTTACTCAGTGCAAACGTTCCAGGGATATTTCTTCTCAGTGAGTGTTCTTCCGCAAGAAAGGACGGACTTCTGAAAGCAAGAAATGAGTTAGGTTTTACAATACTTGGAAGGAAGAAAAGCCGGCACATCGTATATATAAGAACATAAATCGAAAAAGCGAGTTTTATTAAGTAAACTTTTTTAAGCAGTGAAAAAGTCAGCTTTATTGAAAAAGGAAAAATACTAGTCTGTTGTTATTTGGTGTTTTGAAAGGAAAAAGTAATAAGTTAAAGAGGCCTCTTATAAAAACTATTTCGAATGTTTGCGTGAATATATTTGCGCTAGCAAATAAACGTCGATATTCGGTGTTTGAAATGCTTGGGAGGGTACTTTGCCTGTTATTAGATCCCTCACCAGTTTACCACACAAACTTTATCAAGAACATCCTTTATGAAGTTTACGCTGGTCATTGACAAAGCTTTTCCGCTGCTACTTCCTTAATGCCGATAATACTACTAACCACTTCACTCCCGATTTCTTAAAAAATCCAACTCCTACGTACAAAACAGCATCAGACGACTGATTACTTTGCAAATTAGTTAATGCGGTGAATATTTGACGTTCAGGGTTTAAAAACCTTTATGGCTGAAGACACGTAAACCCTAATTACGTTGGTTTTATTACTTCGGAGTATTACCCCTTAGATTAATGAAAAAGTTTAGGTAGGGTCTGAAATTATATTTAAAGTTTGTTATAGGTTTCCAGGTGCTCTCATTAACATGGTAATTTTCGTGCCGTTTTAAGAAAAGCTAGTTTTTTTCGCTTTATCACAATGTTTATGAAATCAGATGTCCTGAACTATAATTTCGCCGATTCATTCAGTAGTATATGTGTATACTGGTGGCAAAATGTCTTTCGAATGGAATTAGTCGTAAAGAAGTAAAAAATTAAAAATCTCACGTGACGAATATTTACTGCAGTGAACAGAGAAATCGTAGTAGGCGATAAACTTTTTTCCTTTCGTTATTTTGTGGAGGAAGGCAGGATGTCAGCGAGAAAAAGTTTCGAAAACATTTGAAATTATGTGTAGAGTTCGCTGGAAGTCGCTAAGTGCTCTCATTTTGAAATACTGGGTGAATGTAGTCTGGGCAAGTAGCGCGCCGTACATTACGTTGCTTCAAGATATATGCACAGGCTTTTCTAACTTTAGTATTTGTGTTATTGTGTTAAGTCTTTAACGTAATATTATGCCTTTCGACGAGTAGATTATGGCAGCATTTTAAGTTTTTAGATTCGGTCATATGAAATACTAAAAACTAGATTTTTGTTGCCCTTTGAAGCAGTCAGAAAGGCAGCCTGCAACTAAAGTTCTGGAGCGTGCACCGTTCTAACGGTCCATTAATGCAGATATTTCGACTTTTTGTATAACGGGTTGTATCATTAAACTCACGCTCGGTACTACGCTAAATGGAGTGACGTTGTGTTCACGTTCCGTCCAGTCTGACACTGCCTACCGTTCTTTTCGTTGACGTAGAGTGTGTATAGGTCTTAGGGAGACAGTCTAGTCGCACTGTGTTCGAGTATCGTAATTTCTCTTCCTAACGTTGCTTCAGACTTTCATTCGATGATTATTCGATTACCGTTGAAGGTCTTGGCAAAACGTTTGATAGCAGCGTAGACGAACGAGTGAAGTGAGCTTTTTTTTCCTTTGACTTGTGACTGGTTTGATTTGCTGCGAGTGAAACGAGGAGAAATGACATTCGTACTCTTCCTTGTCACAAAGTTGGTAGCAGTTCGTCGGCTGTCGATTTTGCGTGTGACATCAAAATGGCGTGACGTTTGCAGAAAGTCTGAGATGAGTGTTACCCCTGGTTTGATGCAGAGCGCCCCGAATTTTTCTCCTGTGCCAACCCCTTTATCTCAGAGTAGCACTGCCACTACACGTGTTCAAGTAAGATGTATTCCAGTCTCTGTTTCCACTCTTTATGTCTCCCTTACATACCATTGGAGGTATTCCTCGATAAGTAAACACACGGCTTATCATTCTATCCCTTCTTCCTTCTCAGTGTTCTCCAGACGTTCCTCTCCTCATCCATTCCGCGGAGAACCTCCTAATTATTTATCTCATCAGTCCATTTAATTTTCATCATCCTTGTGCTTCGATTTCCTTCTTTTCCGGTAGTTCCACAGTCTATGATTCACTTCCAATCAATGCTGTGCTCCAAATGTACATCATCAGAAATTTCTTCGTCAAACTCAGGGCAATATACGACACCAGCAAGCTTATTTTGGGCAGGAATGCTCTCTTTGTCTGTTGTAGTCTGCTTTTGCGCCCGCCTCGCTCCGTCCATCATGGATTAATTTTCTTCAAATGTTGCAGAATTCCTTCACTTCATCTTTGTCTATGGACTATAATTTACGAGGTACAGTCCTACCGTAAGAATAACGGCATACATAACAAGTGTAGCTGATTTACAAAATTTTGATGTCCTCGGATGCAGATGCGAATAAAAAACTTGCGGATGCGAATACAATTTTTTTTTTATCCCCGCGGACCTCTAACAATAACCACCCAAGCAACATTTCGTAAGTTGAGTCGTTTCATTTGATGGCTCACGAATCTTAATATGTTTCCTGGTCTGCGGAAATCCTGAGGTTTTCAAAGGCATAGGAACGTATGTCCATCTCCTGCCTATTTGATTTATACTCTTTCTTCATTTTCATCTGTTGACACTTTATATGAAGATAGCGGACATTGGTCGCAACGACCGAAAACTGTGCATTTTTCAGTAACTAAGTTTTTAATTCGATGCTGTTTATGCTTCTGATGTTTTCTATATACGACAAAAACTGATGTCACTTAAGAAGAGTTGAAAACATCTTCATTTGCTGCTTTCTGCGAGGTCAAGAGGAACGTGAAGTGACAGTGAAAAACTACTTGGTTCACGCAAAAAAGCATTTTTGGGAGTGGTCGCATTTTCCTTTTAGATCACTGTATGTATTTAACATCCATTCCATGGGATGACTGTCAACAAACACGAGCCTAAAATATAATAAGCCCAGAATACATAGTACGTTCAACAACAAGAGTAAATATAAGCAATATAATACCAAACATAAGATGCAGCTACTAACAAGCGGCTCTTCGATTACGGAAACCGTACGGTACATCGGATAAATTTCTCTGAAAGATTTACATAGGCACTCTTTCAGCCTGAGTCTGTACAAAACACACCTCCTGTTATTGGACCCGGCAGTTGCCTTCATGCAATAGAAATGAGGTGTCTCTTTCCTTAACGACAAAAGATCTTGGAACTGAACTGATGGGCGTGGCATGATAGCAAGAAGAAAATGACTCTGCACGTGGCCCCTCTGACGCACTTTTCACTTAGAAGAGGCCAGAAGGAATAGATTTTGATACCAGGAAAAAACGGATATTCAAGAACTTTGAAATTAGATGCCACCTCGAGTCAAATGGTCAAACAATGGATGTGAATCAATAAAAAAAGTGGTTTGAGGGCCTTTTGTAATGAGTTGTGTTATGAGAATACAGACAGCGCGTGAAATCCCCTCTTCCTTCCATGCATTGCTATAGAAAAGAAAGGAGAATGTTGATGATAAATGCTTGAAGTGTTTGATGAGGATGTGTATCGAATGTTGCTGATTTGTCTGGAAGACTTGTGCAGTAACAGGCCTTTTGGGTCGCGTGAACGGCTTGAACATTTGCAGGCTGTCGAAGATTCTGTTTCACCGTGTAGTTGGAAACAGTCGGCAAACGTATGTTTACGAGGATTAAACCATACACTGGTGACATCAAACCGCCTAATCAAGCTGAAAATTTGTGATATCCATAAAATGGACGATTCTGGAATGTGGTTATACCAACGTATTCCATTCTGTGGGTGCTGTTACTACTTCACTGTTACTAATAAATCTTTTTGATCCGTGGAGCAATATTTTTAAACAAGCAGTTGTTATGTTCGGTTGTGGTCACAAAGCACGGGATCCTCATAAGTCGAACTGGCTACACGTGTGTACGACACTGCTAAGGTTTTAGATCCGATTATGGCTAGAAAGATGGAATCGGCAATCAGTTTTAATAAAATACTATCCTACCTGGACATTGACTTTTATAATCTAATCCAACTTAACTGCTTAAAAGTTATGTGGGTATATAAATTAGCGCAGAATTTAGGCTAAGATAAAGTAAACAGAAACTGAAAAAGAGAAGAAGAGATTGTAGAATATCAACCTACTAAACATGCGAAGGGATACTGATGGCTAAGGTACAGGGTCATCTAAGTGACTGAATCAAGGAATACATGCGATACAGATTTGAGCAGTTGAAGAAACCGTTTTTCAACATAGACTTTTGGTTCATCAGACTTCCAATTTGACGCGGCTTGGCACGAATACTTCTCCTGGGTCAACCTCTTCATCTCAGAGTAGCACTTTAAACCTACGTGCTCAATTATTTGCTGGATGTATTCCAATCTCTCTCTTCCTCTATAGTTTTTGTCCTCTACAGCTGCCTCTGGCACCATGGAAGTCAATCCCTGATGTCTTAACAGAAGTCCTATCATCCTGTCCCTTTCCCTTGTCAGTGTTTTCCACATATTTCTGTCCTTTCCAATTCTGCACAGGACTTCCTCATTCCTTACCTTTTCAGTCCACCTAATTTTCAATATTCGTCTGTAGCACCACATCTCAAATGCTTCGATTCTCTACTGTTCCGGTTTTCCCACAGTCCATGTTTCACTACCATACAGTGCTGTGCTCCAAACGTACATTCTGAGTAATTTGTTACTCAAATTAAGTCTTATTTTGATGCTAGTAGACTTTTCTTGGCCAGGAATGCCCTTTCTGCCAGTGCTAGTCTGCTTTTGATGTCCTCCTTGCTCCGTCCATCATGGGCTGATCTGCTGCCGAGGCAGCAAAATTCCTTACCTTCGTCTACTCTGTAATCACCAGTTCTCATGTTACATTCCTCAGTATTCTCGTTTGTGATACTTCTTAAAACTTTCGTCTTTCTTGGATTTACTCTCTACCCATATTCTGTAGTTACCAGACTGTGAACAGCCTAATGATTACAGAATATGGATGGAGAGTAAATCCATTAAGCATATCCTGTAATTCCTCTTCAGTTTCACTGAGGCTGGCAGTTTCATCAGCAAATCCTATCACTGATGTCCTTTCACATTGAACTTTAATTCCACTCTTGAACTTTTCTTGTATTTCCGTCATTGCTTCTTCGATGTATAGATTGGACAGCAGCGTCGAAAGACTACATCCCCGTCTTGTACCCTCAACATCATAACTGGTCATCGCGAAATACATGAAGATAAGCAATTCTGCTACCTAGGCAGTGAAATAATCCTTGATGGACGGAGTAAAGAGCACATAAAAAGCAGACTAGCACAGGCAACCAGGGCCTTCCTGGCCAAAAGAAGTGTACTAGTATCAAAAATAGGCCTTAATATGGGGAAAAAAATTACTGAGCATTTGCGTTTGAAGCACAGCATTGTTTGGTAATGAATCATGGGCAGTGGGTACACGGGAACAGATGAGTACTGAAGCGTCTGAGATGTGGTACTACAGGAGAATGTTGAAAATTAGGTAAACCGATACGAAATGGGGAGGCTCTCCACAGAATCGACGAAGAAAGAAACGTATGGGAGACATTGACAAGAAGAAGGGCCAGTATGCTAGGATATCTGTTAAGATATCGGGGAATAAGTTCCTTAGTGCTATAGAGTGCTGCAGAATAAAAATTGTAGGGAAAAACAGAATGGAATACATCCAGAAAATAACTGAGGACGCATGGTGCAACTGCTACACTGAGATGAAAAGTTTGGCGTAGCAAAGAAAACCGTGGCGAACCGTGTCAGTCCAGTCAGAAGACGGATGACACAGGAAAAGGGACTACATTCGAGACAAACACCTTCAGCAATGACTTCCTAAGAATTAAATTTGTATTCGATGTTCAAAATTTTTATCTTTTTCAGTAAGTCTTTACTTGTTGCTGCCAGTCTGAATTTTGCATCCTCTCTAAATCGGCGCCGGCCGCGGTGGTCGTGCGGTTCTAGGCGCTCCAGTCCGGAGCCGCGCTGCTGCTACGGTCGCAGGTTCGATTCCTGCCTCGGGCATGGGTGTGTGTGATGTCCTTAGGTTAGTTAGGTTTAGGTAGCTCCAAGTTCTAGGGAACTGATGACCACAGCAGTTGAGTCCCATAGTGCTCAGAGCCATTTTTTTCTAAATCGGTTATCGTCAGTTATGTCGTTGCCAAAATAGCAAAACTCGTCTAGTACTTGGAGTGTATCATTTGCCAATCTAACTCCCTGAGGAAAACCTGGTGTAACTCCATTGCATTCCATTTTCTTCGTTTTATTTTTGTTAACATGGAGCATATAACATTTTTTAAAGGTGTACCTATTCGGTTCAATTGATCTGACAGTCCTCCGCTGTCTCTGCCACGATTACAAGTGTCATTCGAAAACCTCATAGTTTTCACTTCGTCTCCTGGAATTTTAGTTCCCTTTCCAAATTATTCTCCGGTCTCCTCGACCACTTGTTCAGTGCACAGATAAGCCATGACCCAGTCTCACTCCCTTCTCAACTACACATGTCCTTTGACTCTTACAATTGCATTTTGATTTCTATACCAGTTGCAGATAATCTTTCGGCTCTGGTATTAAATTCTTGCCATCTTCATAATTTCAAAGACTGAATGTCAATCAAAATTGTCAAAAGGTTTCTTCAAATGCTATGAATATAGGTTTCATTGCCTTCGGACTGTCTTCAAAGATAAGTCGGAGGATCAGTCTTTCCAATCTTCTGTAGTAATGACTTACCAAAACATGTGTCGGTAACATATACACCTGACACGAACCCACCTTCTTTGGCGTTGGAGTTCTTCTTTAACTATGAGAGTATTTCACTTGTTTCCCATATCTTTTTTTTTTTCTGTGTATGTTCTCTCAAGGATCTCAATAATTCTGAGAGAATGTCGCCCACCCCAGGTGCCTTATTTCGGCTTCGGTCTGTTACTGCTCTGTCAAATTTTTCTCGCATGATCACATATTCTAAGTAATCTTATTATATTTGCTCTTTCCTTTTCGTAAGTTCGTTCGCATTGTGCAGCTCTTTTGTATATTCCGTCGCTCTTTCAGCCCTTTTTTCAGCGAACACTTGAAGTCTAATAAGCGAGTAGTTATGTAAACAGGGAAGCTCAGGGTATGCAACCCTGGATGAGGCATCGATATTTCTGGTAACGTTCACGACAGATACCCATGGTGAACCACGAGTCCACGGACAAACTTTAAGAGGTGGGTCAAGACAAGAAAACAATATTCAGTAAACATGCGCTCTAAAATTCATACCTGCAGAGCTATGAGCAGTTGTTCAACACAAGAGATGTGTTCCACAGTAGCGGAGATGAACAAGTGCTCATAGGTCTTAAGGTACGACTTTTAGTGCCTACGTTTACTCGATATTTTTTCTTGTTTTGGCCCATAATAACTTCTCTCAAAATACGGAAAGCGTAAAAGTTTCAGTAGAAGAGATGTATGTCACAGAAGCGAAGATGAACCAGTGCTCACAGCTATTAAGGTATGTATGTTTAGTGGAGATTTTTTTTCGTGTTTTCGCCCGTTCTGCCACCTCTGAACTTTTGGCGGTGGAGTTCTGGTTCACCATGTATTTCGGCATGGAAACCTTGGGTGATCCAGCACCCAGCAAACTCCTGAAGCGGTGGCAAATATTCCTTCTTCTAGCTTTACATTTCAAATTCTTCCCAACATTTTCTCTTGGCTAATGTTCCAGTCCCATATAATGCACTCACTGGTAAAAAAGTCACGAAACGGAAGTGATGCAATACTTATATTCGATTGTGGGCGGAAGCGTGGGATTTTTACATCTATGGATGGGCTTCTTAGCCAAAATTTAGACTAGGATAAACAAAAGAAACTCGAAACTGTAGAAGGAGAAGTAGATGGTAGAGTAGCAACCCGCTATTCATTAAAACAGTACAATACGCGAAAATGTGCAGAGACTTAAGGTATAAGGTTACTCAACCTGATCAATGGAAGGGATACAACAGACACAGGTTCACGAAGGAAGCATTTTTGAACAGTTCTGTTGATTTTAAATATTCACATGGCACTGACGAAGAAAAATTTAGGGCATCCGGCCACCCCTTCAAATTAACCTTGCCAAATCCAATTGTAACCACGCCCACCCTGCGAAAACTGCGGGCACAGGCGTACGCAAAAGAAGAAGAAGAACTGACGAAGAAAAATTTGAAATTGCACTTGGGTGGGGCACGTATTACGAATGTGGAACGTTAGCCATGGGGAAAAAGTTGAGAAGAAATTTAAATGTAAATCTGTACAAAGGAATATCTGCTACTGCATCTAGAAAACGCTGTGTAGTGCGTCATCCACTGCTGCTAAATTCTAGTTTCAAGTAGAAAAACAAATTTCACAATTAACTGTTGCAGAACAAGGCACATGGCTACCAACAAAACGAAGCATCTGCCAGTATTACTGCCCTGAATAGCTGAAGAGGAAATCCTGCATATTTCAAATGGTTCAAATGGCTCTGAGCACTATGGGACTTAACGTCTATGGTCATCAGTCCCCTAGAACTTAGAACTACTTAAACCTACCTAACCTAAGGACATCACACAACACCCAGTCATCACGAGGCACTGCATATTTCAGTGGAGTGTACACTGTAAGCCGGCCGGAGTGGCCGAGCGGTTCTACGCGCTACAGTCTGGAACTGCGCGACCGCTACGGTCGCAGGGTCGAGTCCTGCTTCGGGCATGGATGTGTGTGATGTCCTTAAGTTAGTTAGACTTAAGTAGTTCTACGTTCTAGGGGACTGATGACCACAGCAGTTAAGTCCTATAGTGCTCAGAGCCATTTTTTGTACACTGTAAACAAAGACAAAAAAAACTGGCCAAATTTCTGAGAATTTTTAATTATTTCATGGTTGGGATAGTTAAAAGTGCGTTGAACAAACAAGCATGTAAATTCATCATCGCTTGTAGGAGACAACATAAATGTTTACGGAATTTTTTTTCTGACACATTTTGTTTATTGATTTAATTAGTTTACGGTTTCCGGCCTAACTATGAACCTTACAGTGATAAATTTGTTTGTATTTATGATAAGAAATAGTACTCCTATTGATTTTTGCATCTTGTATACAAACTATCTTTTATTGAAACCTGACAGATGTTTCTTTAGTTTAGGATTCGGTTATATGAGCCGTTACCTGAAATAGATTAAAATGAAATAAAATAAATAAAAACGATAAACATAAGAGGGAAATACTATAGCGGTATACAAAAATTTTAGCGTGTGGAACAGATTAAGATGGTGATAATAATAATAGGTACGTAGGGGTGGAAACATTAGAACAAATTAGGAAGAGATACGACCACCCGAAAGATTGGTCATTATTTAAAGAAAGAAATGTATGAAATGGAATGAGATACAGAGCAAATGTGTTGTATGCACATGTCGTAGACTGGAGGCTCTGCAATTCTGAAGATGTATGTGGTAGGGTGACAAGAACAAAGAGTCCACTGACACTCTCCGCCAGCGAAATGGGAGTTTATTTGCACGGCGGGAAAAGAAAACCTTACAAGGGAAATTAGAACGCATAGAAAGCGACTGCTCGCCACCAGGGAACAGAGGCCCACGACACAGGAAATTAAACTGAGCACATAGCTTACACGTGCTGCGTGGGCCGGGAAAATGAGTCCGAGAGAGAGATACGATTTTCTTGCTAGGAGGAAAGAAATTGGCCAGGTACGAGCAGAGGATTCTTTAGAAAACTTAATTGTGTACATAGACATTTCATCCATCCCAGAAATCGAGAATCTCAACGATATTGTGATAGAAACTGGCTATGGGATACTGACGTTTGATACTTCACTTCAAACCGCAAGGAATTTCGAAATTTAGTCCACGGACTTAAAATTCCGCCGAAACCATATATTTTAGTGATAAATATTTTCCAAAAACAGTCCCTGAAACGTGTAACACAGCGCAGGTATCTATAAGGCGAGAGTGGTTAGCTATTTACAAGAATGGAGCATCTTCGGTGCTATTTTCATTCATAATCAGGTGAGACTACGGTCAAACGCGGTTTTAGTGGTTCTTATGAAAATCGAAAACTAAATTAAAATGACTAGTTAAGTATTAAATTTGAACCATATCAGTAAGTTTTGACTGAAAAAGGAATGAATAGTACCGTACTGTATATTAAAGCTGGGGAAAAATGTTGTCGATAATTGTGTTAACTCTTGCAGTGCCTTGCTTTATTACTGGTAACATGCCTTTGGAGGAGAAATGCAGTAATATTGAATTTTGGAGTTCGATTTTAAAATCTATGTTGAAATCTCCTACAACAATTAGACGGGTAATATAATCGTTGCCCGCCCGGCTAGCCGCGCGGTCTAAAGCGCTCTTCCCGAGCGGGAAGGCGTGCCGGTCCGCGGCACGAATCCGCCCGGCAGATAAGTGTCGAAGTCCGATGTGCCGGCCAGTTTGTCGATGGTTTTTAAGGCGGTTTTCCATATGCCTCGGCGAATGCAGGCTGGTTCCCCTCATTCCGCCTCAGTTACACTATGATGGCGATTGCTGCGCGAACACTGTCTCCATGCGCGCATACACCTTAATTACACTCCTCTGGTATGAGACGTTCCCGGGCTGGTCCACTGCGGGCCGAACCGCACAATAACCCTGGGTTCGTTGGGGGGCTGTGGTGGGGTGGGTGGACTGCTGTGGCCTGTTGTGGGGTTCTGAACCACTGAGGGCTATGGCGGGACGAAGCCTCTCCGCCGTTTATGGGTCCCCGGTTCAATACACACACAATACGTAATCGTTGCCGTTGTTATCGCGTATTTCAGTGTATGTGAATCTTGTAGCAACATTAGTTAGACATTGTGGCGGTCTATAAACAGCAATCAACTGGAAGTACCCTATAAGCTTTGATGGCGAGTATGAACATTAAACAGAAATGGCTGTGTCTTTGGATTGCTTTGACTTAGAAGCTTAAATGCTTCACACCGCCAAGGCACCATAGACCTTAGCATGTAATGTTAATTTCAACTTGGTAAGGGTACCCGTTCCTGAGAAAAAGGTGTCTGAACAGTCGGATAGACAGACAGACCGCAAAGTAATCCTTTAAGGCTTCCGTTTTTACCGATCGAGGTAGGAACCCGAAAAAGTAGCAACTGAAGGTGTTTTCTGCGCCACACTATACACAAGGTTGGTTGGTTGAGGGGGGATTGGGCGGGGGGGGGGGGGGGAGGAGTTAGGACCAAACTGCTGGGTCATTCGTCCCAATACACAAGGGTTGACGAAGGGTGAAAGAGCTATGCTATGAAGCAAAACGTATTGTGCGATAGCTTTGCTAGCAACATAGAGAACCTATGAACCTTCGTTTATCCAATACAACAGTATGATGGTTTCAGTACTATTTGCTAATATAGTAGTGCAGGAAAATGGGACCATATGTAGACCAGGCCCCATGTGACTCATACCTCAATGTAGTGTTGCTCTTGTCAGTTGGCAACTCTGTACACGAGTAACATTATTTTCGCCTTTATAAGCTGTACACGCCAGATATATGCTGTGTGAACATTTTCGGCAAGTAGTTCTAAGAACTGTCAACAAGATACGCAAAAATGCCAAAACACGGCGATCAAATGCATCACAGACGAAATATACAATGAGAAGCCTCCTAACGTATCTTGGCATTGGTAACGAGGTAATTACCAGCAGGTAATGTTCTAGGCAGGCTTTTTACAGACACAGGAACAACATTTCTGCAAGAAAAAGTAATTTTTTTCATCAACTTGATGGTCTATATTTTCAATGACCTTACATTCGCTATTGACTGTACATTTATTACAGTATCAACTGTTGACATATCGACATTTTGGTCACCTTTAAGAGTTTGCATGTGCGAAAAACAACGAAGCAGTCACCAGTAATAGAATGAAGAACAAGCCTCTATCGCCCGTGTCAGCCTCTGACATACATACCACCATTATGTAAGATACAGTAGCGTACAGCAAATCTGTGGCGAGACACATGACAATTTGTTGGAACATTCCGGCCATTCCGCCAACCAGACTAATGAGGAGAAATGCAGGTGTCATTGGTCAGTACCTGCTACCACTGATAGAACTGTGGAAGGTGCTGCTGTCTGCCACGACTTCACAAAAATCTATTCCCATAGACTCCCGGGAGGCAGCTGCCGTCATTTAAAGGAGTCACTAGTAATCCTCACTCCAACGTATTACGCCTCGACCACAATCCACTGGCATTAAATGTATTCGCAGCAGCGATTACGGAGAACCATCAGCTGTAGAGTGGAATGACAATGCAAACTTGTGCCGGACATGAATGCATGTCCAATGGAACTTTGCATCGTAATTCAGAAGAATACAGGCACTGTGATATCGTATTTAACCGTCAATAACGGGCAAGCGACTTTCAAGTAAAATGTCTCACCTGGACTGGAATATACGTAATGGATGTACGAGTACAGGTTTTAGTCGCATGTTTGGCGGCATATGGAAGTTTGGGTTTGGCCGTGAGTCGTGTACGGGTAGCATAATGGAAAGGCGACCTGTAGCAATAAGCGGGAAATCCAGGTTTGAGTCCCGGTCCGAAACAAATTTTCATTGTCATCCTTCAATTCGACAGTTGATGGTTGTCCATACTCGCAACTGCGAATACATTTAATGTTTTTTATAACGGCTGTAGTCGCCGCCGTACCTGTTTCTGTGGACATCCATCCATGTCCAAAGGAACTTTGCATCGTAATTCAGAACGACACAATTACAGCAATATCGTACAGCCCACTTACGAAACTTTCAGCATGTCATCTCAAGAACGGAAAAAAAGTCCTTCCACCAGGCACCAGAGGCAGGTTCTGTTGTCCAAAGTATTCTAGAAGACTACTCCACACCCAAAACAGGAAATTATAAGTTACAATATGACCATTAGGAAGAAACTTGGACTTGCAATGTGCTTCATTCACAATCAAGAAAGAAATATTATTGAAAACTAATGAACGTACTTTAGTACCTCTGAAAACAAAATTGTTCGGAGTTGGGAAAGATCACAGTGACCATGACAAAGAAAGATATGTCATAATAAGTTCAGCTTTGATGAAATTCGTACCTACTGTTGGCCGACATAAATCTTTCCCTTTATCTGATTTCGTAGCGGCCAGGTTCAGATTCGTTGTGAGGGGAGCAGATAAGCTTGGTGATGGCAGACCATGATAATATGAAATATAATGCGCCAATTATACAAAAAAAAAACATAAATCGGACTTCATGACAAGAAATGTAGAGTTCAAGGTTCGACTTGTAAAGAATACAAATTTGCATGTAATGGCGCGCGGATAGCGCGCAAATCGGCACTTCACCAAACCAATCGCTTGCCAACGTAATTAAGAGGGATTATTGGCAGGACACTTAGAAAATATAGCAGATCTATTAAAGAAACTGTCTACACTACGCTTGTCCGTCCTCTTTTGGAGTACTGTTGCGTGGTCTGGAATCCTCACCAGATAGGATTAAGGAGGAACGTCGATAAAGTTCAAAGAAAGCAGCACGTTTTGTATTATTGGGAAACAGGAGGAAGAGCGTCACGAACATGATACAGAGTTTTGGATGGACATCATCAAAACAAAGGCGTTTGTCGTTGCGGCTAAATCTTCTCAAGAAATTTTAACACCAACTTTCTCCTCCGAACACGAAAATATTTTGTTGACGCCGACCTACATAGGGTGAAGCGATCATCATAATAAAGTAAGGGAAATGGGAGCTCGCACGGAAAGATACAGGTGTTCGTTTTTTCCGTGCCCTATACGAGATTGGAATAAAAGAGAATTATTATGAAGGTGGTTCGATGAACCCTCTACCAGGCGCTTAAGTGTAATTTGCAGAGTATCCATGCAGATGTAAGTGTAGAGAAACTGAAACAGAGAAAGATTTTGGGCATATAGTGAGTAACAGAATTCCCATTAGACTATTATAAAATAAAAACTTAAATACCGGGTGATCAAAAAGTCAGTATACATTGGAAAACTTAAAAATCCAAGGAATAATGCAGATAGAGAGGTAAAAATTGCCACACATGCTTGGAATGACATGGGGTTTTATTAGAAAAAAAACCATCCCATATTGCTAGACGCGTGAAAGATCTCTTGCGCGCGTCGTTTGGTGATGATCGTGTGCTCAGCCGCCACTTTCGTCATGCTTGGCGTCCCAGGTCGCCAGTCCGTGCGATTATTGGCTTTGGGGTTACCTGAAGTCGCAAGTGTATCGTGATCGACCGAAATCTCTAGGGATGCTGAAAGACAACATCCAACGCCAATGCCTCACCATAACTCCGGACATGCTTTACAGTGCTGTTCACAACATTATTCCTCGACTACAGCCATTGTTCAGGAATGATGGTGGACATATTGAGCATTTCCTGTAAAGAACATCATCTTTGCTTTGTCTTACTTTGTTATGCTAATTATTGCTATTCTGATCAGATGAAGCGCCATCTGTCGGGCATTTTTTGAACTATTGTATTTTTTTTGTTCTAATAAAACCACAGGTCATCCCAAGCATGTGTGTCAATTTGTACCTCTCTATCTACATTATTCCATGATTTATTCAGGTTTCAAATTTATACTGACTTTTTGAGCACCTGGTATATCTGAATACTATTTTTATTATTTTCAATGGCGTACGTAACAAGAAAATGCGTCATTGCATGACGGCGGTCAGGGGAAGAAAGATGATATTCAGGAGGGCATGAGTGCCTCATTATTTTTTTATACTGAATAACGAAAACACATCAAGTACTTTAAGTAGGCAGTGATACATGAGACATTTGGATCTTTGGCTTAGCACATCAAATTAATTCATGACAGACTAGGGTCATGAAGTAGGTGGTAGTGAAGGGAAGAGTTTTCATGTAAAATTCATGTGGATAAGCAACCGGGCACGTCGGCTAATCAAGTTGTAAATAAACTACGTAACTGAAAACTGATTTCCCATCCTTTTTTTTTTTTTTTCTTTCCAGCAGGTGTTGGTGGCTGCAGTGTTGGTCCTGGCTATGGCTGTACCGGCGCACCAGGTTCCGGAAGGGGACGCGGGCTTCGGAACCGTGGTCCGCCAGCAGCGCGCTTGTACTCTGGTGTGCCCTCCAGTGAACGAGACGGAGTGCCTATCAGCGGGAGGGCATATTGTGACCGGTGTCGGCTGCGCCAACTGCCGGGCCTGTAGATTCGGTGGTACACAGTAGGCGGTCGAGCGTGTGATCACGCCTGCGGCTACCACCAGCTGGGAGTGATCAAGGCGAGGCTGCAGGGAGACCACATCCACTAGCACCCTGCTCTTGTCTTCTACGTACTTGCCTAACGAAACCTGTAATGGAAAAAAAAGCAGATTGAAAATTAAACTTTCTCCGTTAGAGAAAAAATACTTTGCAACTGTACGTTTTTCCTGTTCATTACTCCTGCACACATACGAAATCGTTTCAACGCTTTCGATTATTTGTCGGTTATAATATCATCGTTAATATTTGCTAATAATTTCCTCAGTTGCTCCTTCTGTCACAGTTTATCATATACATAAGTAATATGCCTTCTCTTGCAACTCAGTGTTTTAGTTGTGCCCACCAAACATGTTCCACCTGCTCATGCTAGGCATTGTCAGTAGTCTACAGAACAAATCAAATTATTTCATTACGCACGTTTCGACAGGAGATCTGTTATTATTTGTTATCCTGGTTATAATAGTGTAGGATATACAACGAATGTTTCACTGTATATTGGAATCTACAGTAGAAGGAGACAGTACTAATTTCATTCATCTTAATCGTTGTTTCTAGAAGGGTTCCAACTGTTTCATTAATGGTTTGAATAATAAAACACAGCACCAGTTACGTGTTTTCATGCGTTTCAGGAATTTTGGAACTCTGGCTGAGAACAGGTTAATTAGGAAGTGGAGCGTGTTGGTGGATTTTCCCAACAAAAATGAGATTTCCTTCAAAAAACAATTTTATTTTCTTAGAAGAACTGCTTGTTCACAGCTTCCAACATTCTACGTAGTATTACCTACAATATTAAGACATTAAGATTATACACAATTTTTTCCCAGCCAGTCTCAAAACAGTTCAACAATACTCCATGAATAAACGCGAATAAAAACCTTGAACACTCAACAGCATATTGTATGGCATTAATTTAAGCACCACAAATTTTTTGTAAAATTTGAGCACTCCTAGAAATTGCCACAACGCCTAAGGTGACGTACTCAGGAAAATACGTAAATAGAAAGACAAATGATGTGAACAAAAGACGTGACCAGGTAATACGCAACAAATTACAGAAACAATGGCTCTTTGCTATAAACAATACACACAATTCCAACACAAATAGCTGGCTCTGAGCACTATGCGACTTAATTTCTGAGGTCATCAGTCGCCTAGAACTTAGAACTAATTAAACCTAACGAACCTACGGACATCACACACATCCATGCCCGAGGCAGGATTCGAACCTGCGACCGTAGCGGTCGCTCGGTTCCAGACTGTAGCGAATAGAACCGCACGGCCACTCCGGCCGGCAATTCCAACACACTACCTACAATAACCTACATCATGGTAAGTCCAGTACAGCAATTTAAAACAAGTGACGTATCACAAACGGAGAAAATTAACTCAGCTTTGATTCAAAATTGTGAAACACGTTTTAGTATAGTCGTTCTCAACATGGAAGTAACTACTCCCTATGGGGAAAATGAAATTTTTCTGAGGGGTAAAAACTAAACGACTCGATTCTGTTTCCGTCACGACACTAAATTATGTTCAAAGAATCATTACTATTGTTGTGGATTGGCAGGAGAGCCAACCCACGAAGTTTAGAGGAAGCCGAAAGGCACGCGTTTAAGCTCACGCAGGCTGGCGTGAGGTCTGGAACAGGACAAGGAAATTATAACTTAGAAAAACGGACGCAGATGGTGGAATACTTAACTTTAATCCATTAATGTTTAACGTAGCTCTTGTCTGTACACTATTTACAATATCAATAGCAACTGATAATGGCGCCTTGCTAGGTCGTAGCAAATGACGTAGCTGAAGGCTATGCTAACTATCGTCTCGGCAAATGAGAGCGTATTTTGTCAGTGAACCATCGCTAGCAAAGTCGGCTGTACAACTGGGGCGAGTGCTAGGAAGTCTCTCTAGACCTGCCGTGTGGCGGCGCTCGGTCTGCAATCTCTGATAGTGGCGACACGCGGATCCGACGTATACTAACGGACCGCGGCCGATTTAAAGGCTACCACCTAGCAAGTGTGGTGTCTGGCGGTGACACCACGACTATTATTACAACTTCGTAAAAATCTGATATTGATTTATAAACTATCAATAATTACTTTTTGTCAATTAGTAGCATTAATGCGGTGGATGTTGAAGGTGGCTGTGGTCAGACGCAAAGCATTAACAGCCAGTTCAGAAGTATGGAATGCAGCAGTCAGGTGATTTAAGATCAGTAAGTACAGTGCACACATTTTAACTTGGTTGTTGTTAAATGCGGTTGCAGTGTGCAGGTTAAGCAACAGCCGCAATAGAGAGGAGTAATGCAGGGGAAGCATGTTTTGTAACAAGCGTCTGGCCTCACCGCGGACAGTTAGCTTTCTTTTTAAGAAGGACTTGTGGGTAGACACACAGACACACACACACACACACACACACACACACACACACACACACACACACACATGCACGCACGCAAGAGCGCGCGCGCACACACATGCACAAATTAAATATAATTCACCTTTATAATTTTTAAAAATGAAAGTGTCCCAAGAGAAGTTTTGAAGTTTTTCATTCTACAGTTTAGTTTGGTGCTAGAAGTTGAAGATAACGTGGCTGGCGGGGGGGGAGGGATTCGGGATTCGGGGTGCTTTCTCAGCCAGCGCCGCACCATTCTCCATTCAGCCGTGCACCAGCCTCCCGTGTTCGGAAGACCGAGTCAAGGAAACCAGAGATACCAGCTCGAAAGCAGCACCCTCTGGCGGATGTGATAAATCGAGCTGGCGATAGTCACGGTTCAAATTTATTCCTATTTCAAGCGCAACTATTGATTTGCTGTTTCATGTAACGTCTACTTGTGCGTCGTCCTGCCTCTCTTGGCCTGCAGTGGTCTTTTTGTAGTTCTACTGCAAAAGGAAAATCGAAAAATATATGAGGTGCAGTAAAATGAAAAGATCGATTCCCACGCACAGCCTTCATTACTGGATAGAGCTATGTATAATGACCCTGGCCGTTGAGGCACTTAACCCACCTTCGCACGAGATGATGAATGCCCTGGAAGGAGAACTCCTTGGGTTGTGTATGACACTATTCTGTCAACGTTTGCTGCACTTTCCGATCCATAGTGGAGCCCCAGGAGGAGTTTCTTTAGTGGCCCAAAAACGTGGAAATTACAGTGACTCAAATCAGGGCTATACGCCTGTTTGTCTAGCACTTCCCATTTGCACGACGCCAAAACAACGCGTGTTTGTTTGGCAGCATGAGGCCGAGCATTGTTGTGCAATAACATGATGGCTTTTGTGAGTTTACCCCGGCGTTTATTCTTGATTGCCAGCCGCAACCGACGGAGAACGTCGCACTACTTGTTGGCGTTTATTGTTTCTCCTTTGTGGAGGAACTCCACTAGCAGACGCGCTGCTCGTCGAAGAACAGCCACTTCTGTCTCTAAGCTGTTCGTAGGTTGTGTCCCAAAAATGAACAGCATAGAGACGGAAGTGATGACACTTTCTGCAGGACCTGACCATCATTTTGCAGGACAATGCTAAAGCACGTACAGTGCAAGCTGTTACTGATTTGCCTGAATGATGGGGCTGCTAAGTGCTATACTACTTACTGCACTCCCCTGACTTAAGGCCTCGTGAGTTCAACTCGATTTCTAAACTGAAGGAAACACTTTACGGCATTCGCTTCAGAACTGCTACAAATTCGTCGGGCAATAGAGCGCGCCACTCCAACTGTCAACACAACTGCCACTGCTAAGAGTATCCTACGACTTACACATCACTGGCAACGGGTTATACACAATGCTGGTGACTACTCTGAAGGTAAGTAAAACTTTGAAACACGTATCTATTTTGTACGAGCTGTAAATAAATAATAGCCACTATTATAGTTCCAACCCTCGTATCTTAACAGGTGTCCTATCATCCTGCACCCTCTCCTTGTCAGTGTTTTCCAGATATTCCTTTTCCCTCCGATTCTGTGCAGAACCTCCTCATTCCGTACTGTTGAAGTCCACCTAATTTTTGACATTCTTCTGATGCACCGCATCTCAAATGCTTCGACTCTCCGCTGTTCCGGTTTTCCTACAGTCCATGTCTCGCTACCATACAATGCTGTGCTCCAAACGTACATTCCCAGAAATTTCTTCCTCAAATTAACGCCTATGTTTGACACTAGTAGACTTCTCTTGGCCAGGAATGCCCTTTTTGCCAGAGCTAGTCTGCATTTGATGTCCTCCTTGCTCTGTCCGTCACTGGTTTATTTTGCTGCCTAGTTAGTAGAATTCCTTACCTTCATGTACTTCGGTACCATCAATCCTGATGTTAAGTTTCTCGCTGTTCTCATTACTGCTACTTCTCATTAGTTTCGTCTTTCTTTCGTTTACTCTCAACCCATATTCCGTAATCATTAGACTGTTTATTCCATTCAGCCGATCATTTAATTCTTCTTCACTTTCACTTAGTATAGCAATGACATCAGCGGATCGTATCATTGATATCCTTTCACCTTGAATTTTAATTCCACTCCTGAACCTTTGTTTTATTTTCATCATTGCTTCTTCGATGTACAGATTGAGCAGAAGAGACGAAAGACAACATCCGTGTCTTACACCCTCTTGAATCCGAGCACTTCGTTCTTCGTCATCCATTATTCCCTCTTGGCTCCCTACAGCTTATTCCTATTTTTCTCAGAATTTCGAACATCTTGCAGCATTTCACACTATCGAACGCTTTTTCCAGGTCGATAAATGCTATGAACTTGTCTTGATTTCTCTTAGTCTAGCTTCCATTATCAACCGCAGCGTCAGAATTGTCTCTCTGGTGCCTTTACCTATCATAAGGCCAAACTGATCGTCATCTAATAGATCCTCAATTTTCCTTTCCATTCTTCTGTATATTATTCTTGTCAGCAACTTGTTAAGCTGGTTGTGCGATAGTTAGTACTCGCACTTGTTGGCTCCGACGACTGTAAGAACTGACAAGAGCTAGCGACGATATGGGCGGAAAATGGCGAAACCCAGTGACGTAAGCGATGTAGCAAAGGCAATATTGTTATGGCCTGGCTGCCTGGGAACGAGCATCACGGAAACGGTGGAGCTGGGTGGTTTGTTCGCCTGCTGTTGTCAGCATCCATGGAATGTGGTTGGAGAACGGCACCAGTGGGCGCCAAAGTGCTGGAGGCCTCATTATAGAACGTGGAGGTCGAAGACTTGCCCGTTGTGTAAAGCAGGATAGGCCGAAATCTGTTTGAGCTATGACGACAGAGTACAATGCGAGTGTAGACAGAACTGTTTCGGAGCACACCATTCAGGGCCCAGCATTCAGCGCACATAGTTCGACATGGGACCCTACAGCGGACTGCCCCTTCGTATTCCTGTGTTGACCCAACGACATAGCCAGACAGCAGTGGGCACGGGATCATCGGTGGTGGACCGTGGATCTATGGAAACGTGGCGCATGGTCGGATGAATCGCTTGTTTCACCAATCGCGTCTGCATACGCTGTCATCCAGACGAACTGGATGATAGGGCCATGCATTGTGCCACGGAGTGAGTTCGGTGGAGGCAGTATTATTCAGGGTTGTTATAATTAAACTCCGCTACTTGAGACGGCCCCCATGAAAATGAGTGACTGTAGGAGAATGAAAGTTTGTGGAAATATTTTTAAAGACATGCGGAAGAGAAATAACGAATAAATCGCTGAAAGAGACAAGCTGAATTTTCCACGTGAGACGCTAACAATCGATAACTGTGTACCATGTTCGCGTTCCAGAGTTACAAACGTTCCTGAAAGTGACGACCATCTCCGTCTACGACGGCCTGCAACTGCGCTAGAGATTGCTCTACTGCTGCCCGAAACAACGGTGGACTATGGAATGTTCAGCTGCCGTGACACAGCTAGGGCACTACTTAACGATCGCACACTGCTTGCAGCATTATCTACCATGGCAACAGTCGCTGTTCGAAATGCGCTTTCCGAAATCTCCGAACGTGTTTTATTGGTAGCGGACACTGGCTGCTGTTTGTCTCATTTCATGCTGTCTGTGAAATTTCCAAGTATGTACGGAGGAAGAAGGGTTGTGCTGCAGAGCAGTCCGTCCAATACTTCTCGCGAAATAACAAAGGCAGGATAATGAGAGAAAGTCGCTCTTCTTGCACACCATTGGCAAATAGAACGGGAAACGTATGTAGCCAAATACCGAAACTTTGCTTGAGGAGTTTGTAGACAAAGGTTCCATCCTTATACACTGAAGCGCTAAAGAAACTGCTATAGGCATGCGTATTCAAATACAGACATACGTAAACACGAAGAATACTGCCCTGCGATTGACAACGGCTATGTAAGACAAGTGTCTGGTGCAGTTGTTAGATAGGTTACTGTTGCTACAATGCCAGGTTATCAAGATTTAAGCAGTTTGAACGTGGTGTT
Source organism: Schistocerca serialis cubense (assembly GCF_023864345.2). NCBI lineage: Eukaryota > Metazoa > Arthropoda > Insecta > Orthoptera > Acrididae > Schistocerca > Schistocerca serialis. The sequence goes on along the minus strand of NC_064639.1, from coordinate 118,386,104 downwards.
ATAGTCAGTGCAATACCGATGGGACACAGCATCTACGGGATAGCGATGAAGTGGGGATTTTCCCGTATGACCATTCAAAAATGTACTGTGAATATCAGGAATCCGGTAAAACATCAAATCTCCGGCATCGCTGCGCCCAGAAAAAAGATAACGCAAGAACGGGATCAACGACGACTGAAGAGAATCGTTCAACGTGACAGAAGTGTAGCCCTTCCGCAAATTGCTGCAGATTTCAGTGCTGGGCCATCAAAAAGTGTCAACGTGTGAACCATTCAACGAAACATCATCGATGTGGGCTTTCGGAGCCGAATTCCCAGTCGTGTTCCCTTGATGACTGCACGACACAAAGCTCTGCGCCTCGCCTCCGCCCATGAACACTGACTTTGGACTGTTGATGACTGGAAACATGTTGCCTGGTCGGACGAGTGTCGTTTCAAAGCGCACCGAGCGGATGGACGTGTACGGATGTGGAGACAACCTTATGAATCCATGGATCCCGCATGTCAGCAGGGGACTGCTCAAGCAGGTGGAGGCTCTGTAATGGTGTGGGACGTGTGCAGTTGGAAATATGTGGGACCCCTGATACCTCTAGATACTACTCTTACAAGTACGTAAGCATCCTGTCTGATCATCTGCATCCATTCTTGTCCATTGTCCATTCCGACGGACTTGGGCAACACGTTCATAATTGCTACAGAGTAGCTCTAGGAGCACTCTTCTGAGTGTAAACACTTCCGCTATCCACCAAACTCGCAAGACACGAACATTGTTGAGCATATCTGCGATGCCATGCAACGTGCTGCCCAGAAGAGATCTCCACCCCCTCTTACGGATTTATGGACAGCCCTGCATGAGGCTTGGTGTCAATTCCCTCCAGCTCTACTCCAGACATTAGTCCATGCTACGTCGTGTTGCCGCACTTCTGCGTGCTCACGGGGACCTTACAGGATATTAGGTAGGTGTATCAATTTCTCTGGCTCTTCAGTGTAGAATGGGAAACGTATGTAACCAAATACCAGAACGTGGTTTGAGTAGTCTGTAGACGAAGATTCCTTCCATATATATATATATATATATATATATATATATATATATATATATATATATATATGAATCGTTTTTTCGATGTGCTTCTCACTTTATTCCTTGCTTTTTTTTTGCATGTCTCCTAAATGCAATATCAGGAAAATCGTTGATCGATTAATGTTTTCATGACAAGTAGAGTATTTCCTGACTTAAAACTCGTCGCACGTCAAACGAAAGTTAGAAGTTGAATTTTCCTCTGAGCTGTGTGATTTAAAACGCCCTGCGCGTTCCAGAGCACCAGTGTATCGCTAGCTCAAGTTAATTCAGTGTAGGTTCTGAATTCGCCACCTGCGCCCCTGTCTTCTTCAACAATCTGTGGCGCAAATCGCTGTCGCCCTCTCCAAGAAGCAAATCCTAAACCGCCAGTTATTTCGAACTTCCGAAACATAAATTTCGACTCCGGCGCGAAATGAAGACCTCGCCGTCGACAGTCGAGAAGATCAGCAGCACTATTGCCGTTGTTTTGGTAGAACAGCGTTTCGAGTCACCTTTTCCAGACCCATGTTCTCCGTCTGCAACTAATTACAGCGGCTTGTGTTTCAACCCCTCGTTGCCATACCAGTACGCGCCGTACATCAAGTCATGATACTAACAGTCGTCTTGGGTTCTTTGCAGATGATGCTGTGGTTTATCGCCTAGTAAGGTCATCAGAACATCAAAACAAATTGAAAAACAATTTAGAAAAAATATTTGTATGGTGGGAAAATTGACAATTGATCCTAAACAATGAAAAGTTTGAGGTCATGCACATGAGCGCTAAAGGGAATCCTTTAAACTTCGGTTACACGATAAATGAAACAAATCTGAATGCGGTAAATTTAACTAAATACCTAGGTTCAAATGGTTCAAATGGCTCTGAGCACTATGGGACTCAACTTCTGAGGACATTAGTCCCCTAGAACTTAGAACTAGTTAAACCTAACTAACATAAGGACATCACAAACATCCATGCCCGAGGCAGGATTCGAACCTGCGACCGTAGCGGTCTTGCGGTTCCAGACTGCAGCGCCTTTAACCGCACGGCCACTTCGGCCGGCCAAATACCTAGGAATTACAATTACGAACAACTTAAACTGGAAAGAACACACAGAAAATGATGTGGGGAAGGCAAACCAAAGACTGCGTTTTATTGGCAGAACACTTGGAAAACTTAACAGACCCACTAAAGAGTCTATCTACACTACGCTTGTCCGCCCTCTTTTGGAGTACTGCTGCTCGGTCTGGCATCATTACCAGATAGGATCGACGGAGTACATCGAGAAAGTTCAAAGAGGAGCAGCGCGTTTTGTATCATCGAGAAATAGGGAAGAGAGTGTCACTGCCGTGATACAAGATTTGGGGTGGACATAAATAAAACAAAGGCGTATTTCGTTGCGGCTGGGTAGATCACGTAACTAATGAGGAGGTATTGAATAGGATTGGGGAGAAGAGAAGTTTGTGGCACGACTTGACTAGAAGAAGGGATCGGTTGGTAGGACATGTTTTGAGGCATCAAGGGATCACAAATTTAGCATTGGAGGGCAGTGTGGAGAGTAAAAATCGTAGAGGGAGACCAAGAGATGAATACACTAAGCAGATTCAGAAGGATGTAGGCTGCAGTACGTACTGGGAGATGAAGAAGCTTGCACAGGATAGAGTAGCATGGAGAGCTGCATCAAACCAGTCTCAGGACTGAAGACCACAACAACAACAACGAATCTACTCACGAAATTTCAGTCACCAACTTCCTCCTCCGAAAGCGAAAATTTTTTTGTTTACGCCGACTTTCCAGGTGTAGCAGTATGAAACCGGAATAGCCCTATAGATAGTGCTAGCCGTCAGCGTAGGGCCCGTGAGACCTAGATAGCCTGTATAGGGAGAGAGTGGCCAACCGGACGATACGGCGGCCATTTTTCTGCCAAACTGCGGGCGGGACTTTTGAATGGCCAGTGGTGGAAGACACACTCACCGAATCAAAAGCACAAGACAATATGACGAAATCATTCGTTAAATGCCTTTGTTTATAAGAATAATGTGTTATAACAATTTTCACACAGCCAATTTACAGGTGTGTTTTAAAATTTAATTATGTATATTGCAAGGTGTTTTATATGTAGTAAAAAGCAAAAACGACTTACTTCGCATAGATAAGAGTACTTGGTTGGCTTCCACAAGGCTCCTGTTTGATTTATGTCAGCCCTGTTGACTGCGGCTGCCCACTGCTTTCGTCTTTCTTCATTGCGTGATCCAGCATAACCTGGCATCGTTTACGAACGTCTGGAGAACGAATTACGGATGTCAAAAACAATACTGTACAATTACTAACGTGTTTACTTCAAACATGTAGGCCTACCAACTTCACCACAAAACGCATCATTATTTCAACTCGTATTTAAGATCGCAAACGCTAATTAAGTACTAAAAACGATATACAACTAAATCGAACTTGCATGCACAACGCATAACAAGTCTCTCAATAATTCCAATACTTTTTAATCGTTTCCAAAAGTCCTCTTGACTTCAACTCAAAAGCACGGCGAACGTAGGAAGCGCGAGAGAGGTTTGCCAGAAAAATGGCGCCAAAGCTAATCAACCAATCACGGGCTACTTCACCTATGGCCACTCTCCCTATACAGGCTCTCTAGTGAGACCGCGTCTGCAGCGCCACCTGCTTCCTGTCACGGCGGACGACGAATGTACACACAGTAACTCAAGTTCCATACATCGGTGTCTGTTCCAAACCCGTAAACATGTCGAGTGTTGTGCGTACGAATTACGATTTGCGGACAGAATTGGTTTTTTTGCTATCGTTTGAAGAAAACTGCTGCACAATCACAGCGAGTGCTTGTAGAAACTTTCGGCGAACATGCTCTTGGGAAAACACAGTGTTCGAGTGGTTCAAAAAATTCAAAAGTGGTGATTTTGAAGTGAGAAACATCGAGAGCGGGAAACCACCGAAAAAGATCGAAGACAACGAATTTCAGGCCTTACTGGATGAAGATGGCGCTCAAACTCAACAGGAACTCACGGAATAATTGAATTTGGCGCAGAAAGCCGTTTCTCTTTGGTTGAAAGGTATAGGAAAGTTGCAGAAAATGGGAAAATAGGTTACGCATGAACTGAATGAACGACATCCAGCAAATCGAAAGACCACTTGTGAAATGCTGCTTGCCTGATACAAAAGAAAGCCGTTTCTCCAAAGAATACTGACAGGTAATGATATATGGATATATTTTGAGAATCCCAAGCGTCCTAAATTATGGGTGAATCCAGGCAAGACCAAATCGCTTTTGAAAGAAGAAAATGCTCTGTGTTTGGTGGGATCAGTAGGTGGTCATCTGTTATCAGCTGCTAAAACCTGGTGAAACAGTTAACACTGATCGGTACCAACAGCAAATGATCGATTTAAATCGAGCATTACGTGAAAAACGGAATATGGAAAAAGGCAACACAGTCATAATGCTCCATGAAAACGCCCCATCACCCCGTCCGATTATCATCTGTTGGCATCACTAGGACACGCTCTCGCTGAACAACGCTTCAATTCGTATGAAAATGTACGAAAATGGCACGCTGACTGGTTCGTTTCAAAAGAAGAACTTTTTTTTGGCGTGGTATTCTTAGCCGGCCGGAGAGGCGGGAGAAAAGTTTAAATAGCAATGGATATCATTTTGAATAAAATATTGTTTATCAGTTTCAAACAACAGACGTGTGATTATTGCAACCGAATTCCGGTTTCATACTTCTACACTTTGTACAGAATGAGAGGCGAACATCATAATAAAATAAGGGAAATCAGAGCTCGTACGAAAACGTATAGGTGTTCATTTTCTCCGCGCGCTGTTGGAGATTGGAATAATGAATAATGATTGTGAAGGTGGTTCGATGAAGCCTCTGCCAGGTACATAAATGTGATTTGCCGGGTATCCATGTAGATGTAAAGATATGATGCACTCACAATGCAAATCCTGCAACGCACAATCTGAACACCATTGCTTAAAAGTTGAGTACCCATACGGTAAATAGTTTTCCCGCTACACATCTCAAGTAGCGAAAGTTTAATTATAACCATCCTGCACTATGTGTGACAACCGTCCGGACGCCGGGGAACCTGTGGCAGTAATCGAAGCACCCTGCCAGCTGTGGGCCATATGCATGCCTTTGTACGAGGGTCACTCCAAAAGAAATGCACACTATTTTTTTTTTTAAATCCATCTTTTATTCTACATGTCTGAAAGTTTTACAGTGAGTAGATACATCCTTTAGGAACAATATTTTCATTTCTCCACATAATTTTCACTCCTCTCAACTGCCTTACGCCATCTTGGAACCAGTGCCTGTATACCCGCACGGTGAAATTCTGAACTAATCTGTTGGAGCCACTGTTTGGCAGCGTGCACAAGGGAGTCATCATCTTCAAACCTTGTTCCACAAAGAGAGTCTTTCAGTTTCCCAAAGAGATGATAGTCACATGGAGCCACGCCAGGACTGTAAAGCGGGTGTTTCAGTGTTGTCCGAGTTTTGTGATCGCTTCCATGGTTTTTTGACTGACATGTGGCCGCGCATTGTCGTGCAACAACAGAACATCCTGCTTTTGCCGATGTGGTCGAACGCGACTCAGTCGAGCTTGAAGTTTCTTCAGTGTCGTCGCATATGCATCATAATTTATGGTGGTTCCATTTGGCATGATGTCCAAAAGCAAGAGTCCTTCGGAATGGAAAAACACCGTAGCCATAACTTTTCCAGCAGAAGGTGTGGTTTTGAATATTTTTCCTTGGGTGAATTTGCATGATGCCACTCCACTGACTGCCTCTTCGTCTCTGGTGAAAAATTATGGAGCCATGTTTCATCACCTGTCACAATTCTTCCAAGAAATTCATCTCCACCATTCTTGTACTGTTCCAAAAGTTCGCTGCATACCGTTTTTCTTGTTTCTTTCTGAGCTACTGTCAACATCCTGGGAATCCACCTGGCACAAACCCTTTTTTAACGCCAACACTTTCAGTATTCTGCAAACACTTCCTTCCCCTATCCCAACGTAGCGTGACAATTCGTTCACTGTGATGCGTCTGTCAGCAGTCACCAATTCGTTAACTCTCTGCACATTGTCTGGAGTGTATGCAGTACGAGGCCTGCCGCTGCGAGGACAATCCTCAATATTGCCGTACCCGCTTTCATCACGTAACCTGCTTGCCCACCGACTAACTGTACTGCGATCGACAGCAGCATCTTCATACACCTTTTTCAACCTTTTGTGGATGTTGCCCACTGTCTCGTTTTCAGAAACACAGGAATTCTATGACAGCACGTTGCTTCTGACGAACGTCGAGTGCAGTAGCTAGCTTGAACTGTGACAGCGCCACTCACGGGAAGAGGTTGAATTAAGTTTGAAAACAAGCGGGAAGGATGTATCTACACACTTTAAAACTTTCACACATGCAGAATGAAAACTGTATTTTTACAACAATAGTGTGCATTTCTTTTGGAGTGAACCTCGTACCTCATGTCTTCCCCGATGGAGAAGCCATCTTGCAGCATTATCACCGTGCGTATCAAAAGGTCGAAGTCGCACTGCAGTGAACTCACGTGGATGTGTTGGCCACAAACGTAGCCTAATCTGAACAGACGGAACACACCAGGTATGCTGTCGGTCGCCAGCTCCACGCCCACAAACCACCGGTTCGTAATTTATGTGAACTGCGTGACCTGTGCCTAAACATCTGGAGCCGCATATCTCCGGAAACAGCCGGCCGCTGTGGCCGAGCGGTTCTAGGCGCTTCAGCCAGGAACCGCTCGACTGCTACGGTCGCAGGTTCGATTCCTGCTTCGGTCATGGATGTGGGTGATGTCCTTAGGTTAGTTAGGTTTAAGTAGTTCTAGGTACTGGGGGACTGATAACCTCAGATGTTAAGTCCCATAGTGCTCAGAGCCATTTGAACCATTTTCTCCGGAAACCTTGTCGAATTCATGACACGCAGAACCGCTGCTCTTAAGCTGCCATTAAGCCAGTAGTCATAATGTTTATACAGGGTGATTCAGAAGTGAGCGTCAAAAATGCTCTCATGGAAAGTAGAGGCCAAATGTAGCTAGAAAGCTCCAATAAACATGGGCCCAGAAATCAACCGTGCCGGTTCATCAGGGTCTAGGAACACATGGCATCTCTAAACGTTAAATTACGCGTTCGAATTGCTGTCCATGTGTCGGATGCAACATTGAACTCGTCTCTGAAATGAATTGCGAATCCTCTCAGGCAGTGCTGAGGAATTCTGGAAGGCTGCTTCTGTGGTGTCACCGCCAGACACCACACTTGCTAGGTGGTAGCCTTTAAATCGGCCGCGGTCCGGTAGTATATGTCGGTCCCGCGTGTCGCCACTGTCAGTGATTGCAGACCGAGCGCCGCCACACGGCAGGTCTAGAGAGACTTCCTAGCACTCGCCCCAGTTGTACAGCCGACTCTTCTAGCGATGGTTCACTGACAAATTACGTTCTCATTTGCCGAGACGATAGTTAACATAGCCTTCAGCTACGTCATTTGCTACGACCTAGCAAGGCGCCATTATCATTTGCTATTTATCTTGTGATGCATGTACCGTCAGACCGATATTCACCAGTTATGGATTAATGTTAAGTATTCCAGCAGCTACGTACTTTTCTTGCTAGTATAATTACTTTACCTGTTCCAGACCTCACGCCATCCTGCGTGAGCTTAACGGGTGCCCTTTCGGCTTCACCTCGTAGTGGCTCGGCTGTCTTGCCAAGTCACAACAGCTTCAATCCGGAAAGTTGACCTCGGTAGCGCAGTCCAGGTTTTCGACATGACCCCACACACAGAAATCCATGGAATTGAAATCCGGAGACCGTGAAGGCCATGGCACAAGCCCTCCTCTACCTATCCGATGTCGACCATAAGTCCGAGTAAGAAGACGGCGCGCTTGTAAATAAAAATGTGCTGGAGCACCGTCATACGTGAACCACATGCTCAGACCTTAGTGTAGTGGGACATCATCATGTACATCTGGAAGTACAGTTCGCAGACACCGCACGTACTGCTGTCCGGTTAGTCTCTGTGGTAGGAAGTGTGGTCCAACCATGCGGTCTCCGATCAGTCCTGCCCAGACGGTCAATGAATAACGCTGCTGATGTCGTGATGCGTGTGTTGCATTAGGATTGACGTCGGCCCAAATGTGACAGCTATGATAGTTAAAAATACCGTCACGGGTAAATCCAGCCTCATCCGTGAACAGAATACTGTTTACAAACAGGGGATTCAGGCTGCAGTGTTGTTGCACCCATTGGCAGAAATTCTCTCTAGCAGGGAAGTCTGCATTTTTGAGAGCTTGCACTCGCTGGAGATGGTATAGATAGCGTACTTGCCGATGTAAAATCCGGCACACACTGATATTACTCAGGATACGCTCTTGGGTAGCAATCCTTGTTGAAGTACTCGGACGTTCGTGTACAATGCGTAACACCCTTTCCTCAACATCAGGTGTTATGGATCTGGGTCGGACTTGTCGCACACGGTGTGCGAAACTCCCGGTTTCTCTAAGGCGCTGACGTAACCGGCTAAATGTACGCCAGTCGGACTGCCTGCGGAGAGGAAAAGCTTCATACAAAATCGTGCAGCCTCAAGGACACTGCTATTCGCTTGGCCATGAATGAAGTGCATGTCACCGTACTCTTCATTGGTGTAACCTCGCTGCATGGTGCCACCGGCCGCTACGGCCGAGCGGTTCTAGGCGCTTCAGTCCGGAACCGCGCTGCTGCTACGGTCCCAGGTTCGAATCCTGCCTCGGGCATGGACGTGTGCGTTGTCCTGAGGTTAGTTAGGTTTAAGTAATTCTAAGTTCTAGGGGACTGATGATCTCAGATGTTAAGTCCCATGGTGCTCAGAGCCATTTGAACCATTTCCATGGTGGCTTCACGTTCGTAACTGATTGAGAGGTTGTTACGGCACAGTACACGGAGGGGAAAGGGAAGTAGTTGCACTCGCGTAAACAAACAGATCCCAAACTTTGACATGCCAACGTAAATATCGCGATTTCCAGGGGCGTTTGCAGTTGGTTCCCAACTCGAATTAATGCGATACCTCGGCAAACGATTGATTCGCAGCTTTTTGTCTACTTTTGGCCGGTATCTTCCATGTGTGAATTATTGACCATTACTTCTCAGACACCCTGTATACCCATCATGTTGTCATTGCCACCTTCTCCTCCACTGTACATGTTTTATTGCTGCAACACTGAATTCTAAGAGTTGGGGAAACTGACGCAGGATGGCGCAGTTGCGGCAGCGACCACATGCCTTGTGAGAGCGAAGTGGGTGGCCAGCTCGTTAAAATGCAAATGGCGACATCGACCGCCGGGTGTCAGGAGTCGCACCGCCCCACCGTTGCGAGTGCCGCAGGCCGACTTTACTGCTTGTACTCTGCCGACAGCCGTCGCGTGTTCAACACCAGACAGCTTTGTCACGGAACATACCGGGCACGTGCACGGGTCGTAAACACCGAGCCAAGTTAACTTTCGAAAATGACCTAACAGACTATAGCCGACGTGTCGACCTATTGTACAAGCAACATTTACGAGAGGCGTTTAAGAATGTAATGGCAACGGCCTTGCCGCAGCGGATACACCGGTTCCCGTGAGATCACCGAAATTAAGCCGTGTCGGGCGCGGTCGGCACTTGGATGGGTGACCATCCAGGCCGCCATGTGCTGTTGCCATTTTTCGGGGTGCACGCAGCCTCGTGATGACAATTGAGGAACTTCTCGACCGAATACTAGCGGCTTCGGTCTAGAATACCATCATAACGACCGGGAGAGCGGTGTGCTGACCCCACGCCCCTCCTATCCGCTTTCTCCTCTGAGGATGACCCGGCGGTCGGATGGTCCCGGCAGGCCACTCGTGACCTGAAGATGGAGTGAGTTGAGTATGTAATGCAACACTTTTTTCTCAAAGCAGGTTTTTTTCATCCAAGATTACACACCCTTGCCAAAAAGAGCGCTATTTTTCAACAAGATCTCCGCTCAATGCGACGGCGTTTCGCCACATTACTGGGAGGGCCGGTACGCCGGCGTGGCACCACTCTATTGGTTGATCTCCGAGCCAGCAACATGCTGCATCAATAACCTCCTCATCATCCACGTACTTCTTCCGGAGGACAGCATCCTTCATTGGGTCAGGTGGAAGTAGGAAGGTGTGAGATCTGGGTTGTAGGGTGGATGAGGAAGAACAGTCCAGTGAAGTTCTATGAATTCTTCTCGGACGCACAGATTTGTGTGAGGCCATGCACTTTTTGTAACGACAAACACGCTGAATTCCTTTCTTTAGTTTGCAGATGGTAGAAAGATAGACTTCCGAGATGATCGTTCCACCATGACAGACGACATCAAGCAGAATAACCCTTTCAGAGTCCCACGAGACGGTAGCCTCGACGTTAACCGCCTGAAGTTGCGGCTTTGAAATTTGTTTTCGGAAGATAGGTAATGTGGCATCACTCTATGGATTTCCTGATTATGGAATATCGTCTCAGTTATGTGACTGTATTTGTGATTTCCTCTCAGAGAGGTCACAGTTCGCAGTAATTGACGGGGAGTCATCGAGTAAAACAGAAGTGATTTCTGGCGTTCCCCAAGGTAGTGTTACAGGCCCTTCTCTGTTCTTCATGTCTAAAAAAGATTTGGGAGACAATCTGAGCAGCCGTCTTCGATTCTTTGCAGATAACACTGTCGTTTATCGTCTAATAAACTCATCAGAAGATCAAAACAAACTGTAAAACGATTTAGAAAAGGTATCTGAATGGTGCGAAAATTGGCAGTTGACCCTAAATAAAGAAATGTGTGAGGTCATCCACATGAGTGCTAAAAGGAACTCGTTAAACTTCCGTTACACGATAAATCAGTCTAATCTAAAAGCCGTAAATTCAACTAAATACCTAGGTATTACAGTTAAGAACAACTTAAATTGGAAGCAACACATAGAATATGTTGTGGGGAAGGATAACCAAAGACTGCGTTTCATTGGCAGGACACTTAGAAAATGTAGCAGACCTACTAATGAGATTGCCTAGCCGGCCGGGGTGACCGAGCGGTTCTAGGCAGTACAGTCTGGAACCGCGCGACCGCTACGGTAGCAGGTTCGAATCCTGCCTCGGGCATCGATGTGTGTGATGTCCTTAGGTTAGTTAGGTTTAAGTAGTTCTAAGTTCTAGGGGACTGATGACCTCAGAAGTTAAGTCCCATAGTGCTCAGAGCCATTTGAACCATTTTTGAGACTGCCTACATTACGCTTGTCCGTCCTTTTTTAGAATACTGCTGCGCGGTGTGGGATCCTTACCAGATAGGACTGACGGAGTGCACCGAAAAAGTTCAAAGAGAGGCAGCACGTTTTGTATTATTGCGAAATATGGGAGTGAGTGTAACAGAAATGTTCGGGATTTGAACTGGACACCATTAAAAGAAAGGCGTTTTTGGTTGCAACGGAATCTTCTCACGCACTTCCAATCACCAACTTTCTCCTCCGACGTTTTTATGTTGGTGACGCCACGTAGCGCTCTGAATGAAAATCACTGACTGTGCTGTGCTTTCATTTGCTAACTACACCTATCAGTAGTTAGTGCCTTCAGTAGTTAGAATCTTTTATTTAGCTGGCAGTATTGGCGCTCGCTGTATTGCAGTAGTGCGAGTGGCGAAGATTTTTGTGAGGAAAGTGATTCATGGAAGGTATAGGTTGTTGTTAGTCAGGGTCATTCTTTTGTGGGGGTTATTGAAAGTCAGATTGCGTTGCGCTAAAAATATTGTGAGTCAGTTTAGTGTTGATCACAATAAGTAAAGAGAGAAATGTCTGAGTACGTTCAATTTTGCTCAGCTGTTTGAAAATCAATTAACGTAGAGGTTTTCCAGCACTGCCATTTATAAATCTTTCTAAGGGGATGTTTCACTACGTAGGGAGGAACGATCACCACGATAAAATAAGGGAAATCAGAGCTCATACGGAAAGATATAGGTGTTCATTCTTTCCGCGCGCTATACGAGATTGGAATAACAGAGAAAGTGGTTCGATGAACTCTCTCCCAGGCACTGAAATGTGATTTGCAGAGTATCCATGTGGATGTAGATGTAGATTGCCCTTTTGTTTCTGGTTAGAAAGGATTTACCCATGCTTCATCGACTATGACGATATTCGATAAAGAATCGTAACGATCAGCCTCGCAACGCTCAAGCAGTTCCGCACAGATGATACTTCATTACTCTTTATCGTCTGTTAGGCGTCGAGAAAACCAGCGGGCGCACGCCTTTGACTACTCCAAGTGGTGGACGAGTATGTCGGTGCTGCCAACACAAACGTCCAGTTATGCAGTGAGGCGTTTGACTGTGATCCGTCTCGGCTGAGAGTGTTCGCACGTACCAACACTGCAGGAGTCACAGCTGTCTGCGGCCGGCCGGCACACGAGAGATGAGACAGGTCTGCACCTCGAAGCGATGGCGAGAGGCGCACGCCCAACGACTCACCGTTTTTTTGTTCACTGCCAGGTCTCCCTCGACAAGCGCCTATGGATATCTGCAGTGCTCTGGTTTTCTGCCAAAAGAAACTCAATTACATATTTCTGCTTGGAACGCACCTTCGTTATAGACACTATTTTGAAGATTACGTACAGCGCCGCCCTTATAGAAATTACAAGGTGTGCAACTTTGCTTCCGCCATTTGCCGATAGGTGGCGACAACGGTAAGTAGCCACGCCCGGGTTCCCGGGTTCGATTCCCGGCGGGGTCAGGGATTTTCTCTGCCTCGTGATGGCTGGGTGTTGTGCGCTGTCCTTAGGTTAGTTAGGTTTAAGTAGTTCTAAGTTCTAGGGGACTTATGACCACAGCAGTTGAGTCCCATAGTGCTCAGAGCCATTTGAACCATTTTTTGAACGGTAAGTAGCGGTCGAAAGAAACAGATCGCAGTCGTCAGGCAGTTAGCTTGGATCTCGGTCAACATAGCCTCACTCAGTTATTAGTCGATTTGCCTCGGCATCATGATGTTGTTCTTGATTGAAAATGTCAGTTTACGAGCCTAATTCTCGTCATTTGCGGGAGGTGTTACTGTTTTGTTTCAAAAAACAGCGGTTGAGTGTCATCGAATGCTCTCAGTTAGGTATGGAAAGGACGCTATTAGTGAAAGAAAGTGTCGTGAGTGGTTTCAAAGCTTCAAGTACGGTGATTTTAACGTCGTAGACCGGTATAGAGGTGGACATGAGAACGTTTTCGAAGATGCAGAATTAGAGACATTGCTGAGTGAAGACAGGCGTCAAAATCAAGAAGAATTGGCACGATTAGTAGGAGTGACACAGCAAGCCATTTCAAAACGTCTCAAAGCTATGGTCATGATTCAGAAAGAAGGAACTTGGGTCCCGTGTGAGCTGAAACCAAGAGACGTTGAACGACATTTCTGTGTTTGTTAACTGTTGCTTCAGACGCAAAAACGGAAGGGATTTCTGCATCGCATTGTGACCGGGGTCGAAAAATGGGTTCATTACGATAACCCTAAACGCAAAAAATCGTGGGGATATCCCGGCCATGCTTCCACATCGGCGCCAAACCTAATATTCGCGGCTCCAAGATAATGTTCTGCATTTGGTGGGACCAGCTCGGCGTCGTGTACTATGAGGTATTAAAACCAAGTGAAACAATCACAGGTGCTCGTTATCGAACGCAATTAATGCGTTTGAGCAGAGCATTAAAAGATAAACGGCCGCAATACAGCGAGAGGCACGATAAAATGATTTTGCAGTACGACAACGCTCTACCCCACGTTGCAAGAGAGACCAAACGTACTTGGAAACATTAAAATGGGAAGTCCTACCCCACCTGTCGTATTCACCAGACATTGCTCCCTCTGACTATCACCTGTTTAGATCAATGGCGCATGGCCTGGCTGACCAACACTTCCGATCTCATGAAGAAGTCACAAATTGGATCGATTCGTGGATCGCTTCAAAAGATGAACAATTTTTTCGACGCGGGATTCGTACACTGCCCGAAAGATGGGAGTTAGTAGTGGTCAACGATGGAAATCACTTTGAATCATAAATGTGTAAACAATTTTTTCATTAAAGCCTCAAATATTGAGGTAAAAACGGCCGAAGCAAAGTTGTACACCTTGTACATGAAACTACAGATGGAGGCTGTAGTGTAAATATTTCACGATGTCCAACAGCAAATTCCGCATTTTGTCAACAGAAATTCGCCGAGGCAAAAAATGTGCATTAGTTATACACTGAGATGGAATAGTGGTGTACATTTATACAGATGTATCGCGTACACGTGGTGTAAAAGGGCAGTGCATTGACGGGAGCTGTCATTTCTACTCAGTTTGTTCATGTGAAAAGGTTTTCCAACGTGATTACGGTCGCACAACGAGAATTAACAGACTTTGAATACCAAGTGGCAGTTGGAGCTAGACGGATAGGATACCTCATTTCGCAAATCGTCAGAGAATTCCGTACTCCGAGGTCCACAGTATGAAGGGCGTGCCGAGAATACCACATTTCAGACATTACCTCTCAGCACGTACAACGCAGTTCCAGTGGCCTTAACTTAACGGCCGGGACCAGTGGCGTTTCGTAGAGTTGTCAGTGCTAACAGACAAGCAATACTTCGCCAAATTACCACAGAAATCAATGTGGAACGTTCGACGAACGTATTAGTTATGACAGTGCGCCGAAATTTGGCGTTGATCGGCTATAGTAATAACACGATGTCGCCAGCAGCGCATTTCTTGAGCTCGTGACCATATCGGTTGGACCCTTTCTTTCTTTTTGGTCATCAGTCTACTGACTGGTTTGATGCAGCCCGCCACAAATTCCTTTCCTGTGCTAACCTCTTCATCTCAGAGTAGCAATTGCAACCTACGTTCTCAATTATTTTCTTGACGTATTCCAATCTCTGTCTTCCTTTACAGTTTTTGCCCTCTACAGCTCCCTCTAGTACCATGGAAGTAATTCCCTCATGTCTTAGCAGATGTCCTATCATCCTGTCCCTTCTCCTTATCAGTGTTTTCCACATATTCCTTTCCTCTCCGATTCTGCGTAGAACCTTCTCATTCCTTACTTTATTAGTCCACCTAATTTTCAACATCCGTCTATAGCACCACATCTCAAATGCTTCGATTCTCTTCTGTTCCGGTTTTCCCACAGTCCATGTTTCACTACCATACAATGCTGTACTCCAGACGTACATCCTCAGAAATTTCTTCCTCAAATTAAGGCCGGTATTTGATATTAGTAGACTTCTCTTGGCCAGAAATGCCTTTTTTGCCATAGCGAGTCTGCTTTTGATGTCCTCCTTGCTCCGTCCGTCATTGGTTATTTTACTGCCTAGGTAGCAGAATTCCTTAACTTCATTAACTTCGTGATCATCAATCCTGATGTTAAGTTTCTCGCTGTTCTCATTTCTACTACTTCTCATTACCTTCGTCTTTCTCCGATTTACTCTCAAACCATACTGTGTACTCATTAGACTGCTGCCCGCATCTCGTGGTCGTGCGGTAGCGTTCTCGCTTCCCACGCCCGGGTTCCCGGGTTCGATTCCCGGCGGGGTCAGGGATTTTCTCTGCCTCGTGATGGCTGGGTGTTGTGTGCTGTCCTTAGGTTAGTTAGGTTTAATTAGTTCTAAGTTCTAGGGGACTGATGACCATAGATGTTAAGTCCCATAGTGCTCAGAGCCATTTGAACCATTAGACTGCTCATTCCGTTCAGCAGATCATTTAATTCTTCTTCACTTTCACTCAGGATAGCAATGTCATCAGCGAATCGTATCATTGATATCCTTTCACCTTGTATTTTAATTCCACTCCTGAACCTTTCTTTTATTTCCATCATTGCTTCCTCGATCTACAGATTGAAGAGTAGGGGCGAAAGGCTACAGCCTTGTCTTACACCCTTCTTAATACGAGCACTTCGTTCTTGATCGTCCACTCTTATTATTCCCTCTTGGTTGTTGTACATATTGTATATGACCCGTCTCTCCCTATGGCTTACCCCTACTTTTTTCAGAATCTCGAACAGCTTGCATCATTTTATATTGTCGAACGCTTTTTCCAGGTCGACAAATCCTATGAAAGTGTCTTGACTTTTCTTCAGCCTTGCTTCCATTACTAGCCGTAACGTCAGAATTGCCTCTCTCGTCCCTTTACTTTTCCTAAAGCCAAACTGATCGTCACCTAGCGCATTCTCAATTTTCTTTTCCATTCTTCTGTATATTATTCTTGTAAGCAGCTTCGATGCATGAGCTGTTAAGCTGATTGTGCGATAATTCTCGCACTTGTCAGCTCTTGCCGTCTTCGGAATTGTGTGGATGATGCTTTTCCGAAAGTCAGATGGTATATCGCCAGACTCATATATTCTACACACCAACGTGAATAGTCGTTTTCTTGCCACTTCCCCCAATGGTTGGACCCTAGACGACTGGAAAACCGTGGAATGGTCGGATGAGTCCCGACATCAGTTGGTAAGAGCTGATGGTAGGATTAGATTGTGGAGCAGGCCATTCTAAGCAATAGAGCCAAGTTGTCGACAAGTCACTGTGCAATCTGGTGGGCTGTGTTTATATAGAATGGAGTGGGTCGTCTGGTCTGAACGACGACTTGGAGACCATTTGCAGACATTCATGGACTTCGTATTAGCAAACAATCACGGAATGTTTATGGATGCCCATGCACCATGTCACCGGGCAACAGTTGTTCGTGAGAATGATTTGGGCACTCGGATCGCCCGACATGAATCCCATCGAACGTTTATGGGACTTAATCGAGAGGTCAGTTCGTACACGAAATCCTGCACCGGCAACACTTTCAAATTATCCGCGGTTATAGAGGGAACATGGCTCAATATTTCTGCAGGGACTTCCAACGACTTGTGTCCACATCACGTCGAACAGCTGCACAACACCTCGGAAAAGGAGTTATTCAATGACTTTTGTCTCCTTACCGTAAGTATTTGTGACTAATGTACAACGGATCGAAACCTGTTTATATCTAAGTTCCTTTGTACAGCCTTATCAAAAATTGTTTACTCCGGTTTCTTCGCTGTGCATGCGGTGTCTCCCATGTACAATAATAATAATAATAATAATAATAATAATAAAATAATAATTTGTTTACATCAAAGATTAGTGCAACTCTTTAGCACAGGTCCCCAGAGAAACACAGCATCTGAAAAGGATTCCTTCGAAAATTTTAGAAATATTCGTGTCACACAATTGACCTGCTTGTATAGCGTAACACACAGGGTGCTATCCTGTGAGACAGGAGATAAGCCAGACCCGGATCGAATCCACGCGGCGGTTTAACAACAGCTGTGGCTGCTGCACAGATCCGCCTGAATGCTGTTTTTAGGCGGTTTTCCGTTCTCGTTTGGCAAATGCTGGGTTGGTCCCCATTTTCCGCCCCAGAAAGTACGAGACACAAACAGTTAAAATACGACCACACACAGAACAACGTTTACACGATTCACAGACAGGTGTTGAACAGATCTTCCCTCCTTTAGGTAAGTGGCGGCTGCAGAGATAGGAAGTGCATCTGGCTGCAAAGTTATTTAAAATAACTTTGCCAAATTTTACGCATAAAGGACCTCGTACTAAAATGGGGTTAACGCTCAGTGAAAGACATGTCAAGCATTTGGATTTAACGACTGTAACAGCTATGAGCTCTTAAAACTTTGTCACTTTCTTCACGCACGGAACGACAGCCGTGAATTTGTTACAGTCTCGTGCTTTCATCTCATCTGTTGCTTAATTATTGGGTATTTACTTCATTAACTTTCGCACGATTGGCCACTTTTTGCTTTACAGACCATTCTCAAGCGCTTTTGGCACCGACAACATGTTATAATATACCTGCCTACAAGCAGCAGACATACAGAATGAGATTTTCACTCTGCAGCGGAGTGTGCGCTGATGTGAAACTTCCTGGCAGATTAAAACTGTGTGCCGGACCGAGTCTCGAGTCTCGAGTCTCGGTCCGGCACACAGTTCTAATATGCCAGGACGTTTCAACAGACATACAGATGAAGGCAACAAAGAAGGCCATCCCAGATATATCCAGAATGAACACATACATCGAGGTTCGGGTTTCAGCAAATTATAGCGAACAATATGGCGAATTTCCTGAAGTTCGCAAATATTTACTATCATTTATGGTCGCCGAATTACGATACCGACTTCGCTTTTCTAATGGAGCTGTATACTTTCCTGTGTGGCATTTGAAAGAAGTGAACCTCAGTGGCATAACGTGTATGGGGCCTTATTGAATAGTAGCAAGTTAACAGCGCAGTAAAGCACTATCTGCCGCCAGAAAATGGGATTTCACAAACGCCTGCCCTATAATACGAAATGCAAGCAAGCACTAACTCAGGTGTGGTCAGTGAGTTTATTATAACGGCTGTCATACCAAGTACTGAAAATGTTGGTCTCGAGCATTGTTACACGCTAGAAAGTGATTCTGGAGAAAAGCTGTTGCACCTTGAAACTCATCTGGAATTGACCGCAGCACTAGCCTGTGTTATAAGGCAGATCATGCCTTCGGAAATAGTCGGTGTCGCTACGGTCGCAGGTTCGAATCCTGCCTCGGGCATGGATGCGTGTGATGTCCTTAGGTTAGTTAGGTTTAAGTAGTTCTAAGTTCTAGGGGACTGATGACCTTAGAAGTTAAGTCCCATAGTGCTCAGAGCCATTTGAACCATTTGAATAGTCGGTGTTTCCTAGTAGATCACTTATTTACGACACTGATAAAATGCAGAAGTGTTAAGTTTGGTGATCGTGCAAATCTCTGAACGACTTTTCCAATGCCCTCCAAATTTTCTCTGTCAGTACATGTGCGACCGGGAGGGACATTCGTCATGTTGGTACCAAATCTGAGTGCCTTATGTCGAGTGGAATGCCTTTCAGTAATTATGGCAGCAGCGTATCTTATGAACTAGAGACCCTTGAGTATTTTCAGATTCTCTTCAATAAACCAAAGACCCATGTTGCGGCTCTTGAAAACCGTTGATATACTGGGAGCGTTGCTTTTACCCACTTCTTTGAGTCAGCGAGGATTCTTAAGCGACCACATTAGTGCATATGCGAAGACTGATTGTCCACCCTTTGTAAAAGATGCTTATTCTTTAAATTTTCATACATATACAGCATCACTTTGCACTTTCCGTAGGTATAATTCAGTGAACTATGACCAATTTTGGTAGTCATTCCTATGAAGCTGCAAATGTAGCAAATTGTGGAGAGGACATCCTCTTGTATTTTCGAGATACATTTTAGTGACATTTGCTTTGTGTGTTACTGCTGCTAAAATATTGGTTTTATCTCATCAGTTGCTTTTCTTTTTCGTTGGTATACTTTTTTTCTCCACACTTCCAGTTTTTAGAACTTTTTTATAGTGTTTGCAAAGACAGTTGTAAGATGTGGCATGATCTGGGTACTCTTCAGCATACAACCGCCATGCTGTTCTAATAGTTTAGCGACGTCCCGCCATAACCGATATTCACTTTTTCGACTGTCGAATAAACTGTGAATGTCTCAATAGTTCTACGAGGAAGTTATCTGGTTGGTATAGACTGGGCACAGGTAAACACAAGAACCATACGTGAGATATGTGCTTGCTTACATTTGGTTTAAGGGGCAGACGGTTGTGGAACCTCTTCTCCGATTGCTAATAACCAGAGTGTAAAGGCAAGCCTTTCTTCAGGTTTTGGTGATCGTCGGTTTTTATTGTTTGGCTTTTAAATTTCCTCTTCAATCACAATAATAAGCCAGCGAAGTGCCAGGTTTGGAGCAATGCTAAGGAAACCTGGGGCTGCAATTCAGAGTAAAGTGCACTACCTCCACTCACTTCACATTTACGTGAAAATTGAGGGACTTACATTATTCCTTTCAAAAGCCAATTTTTGCTTCGTCAAAAACAGTGTGCTCACCATGCAAAACAATCATCTCTGAATTTCAAAGTTTTACATCGTGACTCTAGCTATAAAATGTTGTATCCTGCAAACCGATTATAGCGCTAGGAAAACGATAACGCAGCGTTCGTAGACTATTTTCGTTATCTCTTGTCCTCTTTTGGTTCGGCTAGTGTGGGCACTTGTCCACAGATAAAAGCGAACAGTGGCGAAGACTGGCGAACTGTCTGCGAATGCCAATTCGCTTGTGTTCGCTGCCTTTCGCTCCACTGCAAGGGAACTTAAGGGTTCTCGGTTCTCCGATGTATTTTCCATTCCATTTGGTTCTCGAGAAGACAAATGTTAACTCCTTGAAGTTATCAGTTCTGTCCATCATTAATTCTCTGAGAGGTCAATCAACTTTGCTGTCCTGGAAGTAGAGTTCATGCATGGGTTGAATAAAAAGTAGTGGCAACGCTATTATAATTCATACCAGACTGAGACAGACGTTCCCTGAATATACAATTGCCCCCCCCCTCCCCCACCCACACCTCCTACACATGGAAGGTGTCTGTCAGAGCGTCCATATCTGTCGATGTCACGTAAGGACCGACCTATGCCACGGCTGATGGCTTCTCTTGTGTTGTCGCACGTGCCATGAAGAGGTTCCTTCATTTTGGCGAACAGGTGGTAATGAAATGGACTTATATCAGACGTGTACAGTCATGTTCCAGTATGTCCCCACTTGCGGAGGAGCTCCTGAGCGGGGTTTACCGTGTGGAATCGTGCTTTGTCAAGAAGGACGACGCGATGCAGTGCCAAAAGGTGCCGGTGCTTTCTTGTCTGTGCGGAACAAAGAGATGTCACATGAAATTGCTGTAGAAGTGTGCAGTGACCGTCTGCCCCTGCGCTACAATGTGATGCTGGATTAACCCTTGGATATCGTATGCCACAATAATCATTACTTTGGTACCAGCTAGTTCACTGCGCGCGTTCTGCGGGCGAAGGGAACCAGCGTGTAATCATTCATTGGGCCAGGCTTGAACGTGTATCTCACGAAATTCTTCTAGATAAGCTCAAGTATTGTGGTACGAGTGGGAGAGTGCACAAATGGTTTAATCCATATTTAACTGGAAGGACGCAGAAGGTTGAAATTAACAGTAAGGTAGTCTGCAAAAATCAGCAGAGTTCTCTGTCTGGGGAGCTTGTTGCTCTCAATATATATTAACGATTTGCCCCTCTATATTCATGAAGATGCAAAGCTAGTTCTTTTTGCTGATGATACAAGTGTAGTAATCATACCCAACAGACAAGAATTAGCTGAGGATACTGTAAACAGAAAATTATTAAGTGGTCCTCTACAAGTGAACTCTCACTAAATTTTGAGAAAGCACAGTAAAGTAAATGGCGTAACACCATTGATGAATATAGACTTTGAATAGAAGTCTGTTGCTGAGGCAGAATGTTCAAAATTTCTGGGTGTGTGCACCGGATGAGATATTGAACTGGAAGAAACACATTGATGGTCTGCTGAATCCGTTAGATTTAGCTACTTATGCTATTAGGGTTATAGAAAATTTTGGTGATAAACGTATCAGGAAATTAGCCTACTAGGCCTATTTTCATTCACTGTTTTCATATGGCATCATGGGTAATTTATTACTAAGAGAAAAAGTATTCATTGCACAAAATCATGTAATCAGATCATTTATTTAAGACCTTTATTTAAGGAACTCGAGATATTCACACGAACTTCACTGTACACACATTCATTTACGAAATTTGTTATTAATAACACACCCCAGTTCAAAATAATAGTGAAGTGCTTTGCTACAACAGTGGAATCAAGGATGATCTTCACTATTCTGAGTTGAAGCTGGCAGGAAGGGGTGAATTATGCTGCCACAAAAATCTTTGGTCATTTGCCAAACAGCATTAAAAGTCTGACAGATAGAAAACCGACATTTAAAAACAAACTAAAAGAATTTCTGAATGACAACTCCTTCTACTCAACAGATGAATTTTTAGATGTTGTTGTTCTTGTGGTCTTCAGTCGTGAGACTGGTTTGATGCAGCTCTCCATGCTACTCTATCCTGTACAAGCCTCTTCATCTCCCAGTACTTACTGCAACCTACATCCTTCTGAATCTGCTTAGTGTATTCATCTCTTGGTCTCCCTCTACGATTTTTACCCTCCACGCTGCCCTCCAATACTAAATTGGTGATCCCTTGATGCCTCAGAACATGTCCTACCAACCGATCCCTTCTTCTAGTCAAGTTGTGCCACAAACTTCTCTTCTCCCCAATCCCATTCAGTACTTCCTCATTAGTTATGTGATCTACCCATCTAATCTTCAGCATTCTTCTGTAGCACCACATTTCGAAAGCTTCTATTCTCTTCTTGTCCAAACTATTTACCGTCCATGTTTCACTTCCATACATGGCTACACTCCATACAAATACTTTCAGAAATGACTTCCTGACACTTAAATCTATACTCGATGTTAACAAATTTCTCTTCTGCAGAAACGCTTTCCTTGCCATTGCCAGCCTACATTTTATATCCTCTCTACTTCGACCATCATCAGTTATTTTGCTCCCCAAATATCAAAACTCCTTTACTACTTGAAGTGTCTCATTTCCTAATCTAATTCCCTCAGCAACACTCGACTTAATTCGACTACATTCCATTATCCTCGTTTTGCTTTTGTTGATGTTCATCTTATATCCTCCTTTCAAGACACTATCCATTCCGTTCAACTGCTCTTACAAGTCCTTTGCTGTCTCTGACAGAATTACAATGTTATCGGCGAACCTCAAAGTTTTTATTTCTTCTCCATGGGTTTTAATATCTACTCCGAATTTTTCTTTTGTTTCCTTTACTGCTTGCTCAATATACAGATTGAATAACATCGGGGAGAGGCTACAACCCTGTCTCACTCCCTTCCCAACCACTGCTTCCCTTTCATGCCCCTCGACTCTTATAACTGCCATCTGGTTTCTGTACAAATTGTAAATAGCTTTTCGCTCCCTGTATTTTACCCCTGCCACCTTCAGAATTTGAAAGAGATTATTCCAGTCAACATTGTCAAAAGCTTTCTCTAAGTCTACAAATGCTAGAAACGTAGGTTTGCCTTTCCTTAATCTAGCTTCTAAGATGAGTCGTAGGGTCAGAATTGCCTCACGTGTTCCAGTGTTTCTACGGAATCCAAACTGATCGTTCCCGAGGTCGGCTTCTACCAGTTTTTCCATTCGTGTGTAAAGAATTCGTGTTGGTATTTTGCAGCTGTGACTTATTAATCTGATAGTTCGGTAATTTTCACATCTGTCAACGTCTGCTTTCTTTGGGATTGGAATTATTATATTCTTCTTGAAGTCTGAGGGTATTTCGCCTGTTTCATACATCTTGCTCACCAGATGGAAGAGTTTTGTCAGGACTGGCTCTCCCAAGGCCGTCAGTAGTTCCAATGGAATATTGTCTACTGCGGGGACCTTGTTTCGACTCAGGTCTTTCAGTGCTCTGTCAAACTCTTCACGCAGTATCATATCTCCCATTTCATCTTCATCTACATCCTCTTCCATTTCCATAATATTGTCCTCAAGTACATCGCCCTTGTATAGACCTTCTATATACTCCTTCCACCTTTCTGTTTTCCCTTCTTTGCTTAGAACTGGGTTTCCATCTGAGCTCTTGATATTCATACAAGTCGTTCTCTTATCTCCAAAGGTCTCTTTAATTTTCCTGTAGGCAGTATCTACCTTACCCCTAGTGAGATAAGCCTCTACATCCTTACATTTGTCCTGTAGCCATCCCTGCTTAGCCATTTTGCACTTCCTGTCGATATCATTTTTGAGACGTTTGTATCCCTTTTTGCCTGCTTCATTTACTGCATTTTTATATTTTCTCCTTTCATCAGTTAAATTCAATATATCTTCTGTTACCCAAGGATTTCTACTAGCCCTTGTCTTTTTTTACCTACTTGATGCCTTTACTACTTCATCCCTCAAAGCTACCCATTCTTCTTCTACTGTATTTCTTTCCATTCTTGTCAATCGTTCCCTTATGCTCTCCCTGAAACTCTGTACAACTAGTCAGTTTATCCAGGTCCCAACTCCTTAAATTTCCACCTTTTTGCAGTCTCTTCAGTTTTAAACTACAGTTCATAACCAATAGATTGTGGTCAGAGTTCACATTTGCCCCTGGAAATGTCTTACAATTTAAAACCTGGTTCCTAAATCTCTGTCTTACCATTATATAATTTATCTGATACCTTCTAGTATCTCCAGGATACTTCCATACAAACAACCTTCGTTTATGATTCTTGAACCAAGTGTTAGCTATGATTAAGTTGTGCTCTGTGCAAAATTCTACCAGGCGGCTTCCTCTTTCATTTCTTAGCCCCAATCCATATTCACCTACTACGTTTCCTTCTCTCCCTTTTCCTACACTCGAATTCCAGTCACCCATGACTATTAAATTTTCGTCACCCTTCAGTATCTGAATAATTTATTTTATTTCATCATACATTTCTTGAATTTCTTCGTCATCTGCAGAGCTAGTTGGCATATAAACTTGTATTACTGTAGTAGGCGTGGGCTTCGTATCTATCTTGGCCACAATAATGCGTTCACTATGCTGTTTGTAGTAGCTTACCCGCATTCCTATTTTCCTATTCATTATTAAACCGACTCCTGGATAATCCCTATTTGATTTTGTATTTATAACCCTGTTTTTGCCTGACCAAAAGTCTTGTTCCTCCTGCCTCCGAACTTCACTAATTCCCACTATATCTAACTTTAACTTATCCATTTCCCTTTTTAAATTTTCTCACCTACCTGCCCGATTAAGGGATCTGACATTCCACGCTCCGATCCGTAGAACGCCAGTTTTCTTTCTCCTGATAACGACGTCCTCTTGAGTAGTCCCCGCCCGAAGATCCGAATGGGGGACTATTTTACCTCCGGAATATTTTACCCAAGAGGACGCCATCATCATTTAACCATACAGTAAAGCTGCATGTCGTCGGCAAAAATTACGGCCGTAGTTTCCCCTTGCTTTCAGCCGTTCGCAGTACCATCACAGCAAGGCCGTTCTGGTTAGTGTTACAAGACCAGATCAGTCAATCATCCAGACTGTTGCCCTTGCAACTACTGCAAAGGCTGCTGCCCCTCTTCAGGAACCACACGTTTGCCTGGCGTCTCAACAGATACCCCTCCGTTGTGGTTGCACCTATGGTACGGCTACCTGTACCGCTGAGGCACGCAAGCCTCCCAACCAACGGCAAGGTCCATGGTTCAGGGGGGGGGGGGGGGGGGGAGGAGAGGAACTTTTAGATATGAAATAGTTACCGTAAAAAAATAATGTTGTGTAATGAAGACTTATGTTAACTTGAGGTGTTCCACATCGTTACGAAATGTTGTATTCTTGATCCATGGAGCAAGTACAGGGTGTTTCAAAAATGACCGGTATATTTGAAACGGCAATAAAGACTAAACGAGCAGCGATAGAAATACACCGTTTGTTGCGATATGCTTGGGACAACAGTACTTTTTCAGGCGGACAAACTTTCGAAATTACAGTAGTTACAATTTTCAACAACAGATGGCGCTGCAAGTGATGTGAAAGATATAGAAGACAACGCAGTCTGTGGGTGCGCCATTCTGTACGTCGTCTTTCTGCTGTAAGCGTGTGCTGTTCACAACGTGCAAGTGTGCTGTAGACAACATGGTTTATTCCTTAGAACAGAGGATTTTTCTGGTGTTGGAATTCCACCGCCTAGAACACAGTGTTGTTGCAACAAGACGAAGTTTTCAACGGAGGTTTAATGTAACCAAAGGACCGAAAAGCGATACAATAAAGGATCTGTTTGAAAAATTTCAACGGACTGGGAACGTGACGGATGAACGTGCTGGAAAGGTAGGGCGACCGCGTACGGCAACCACAGAGGGCAACGCGCAGCTAGTGCAGCAGGTGATCCAACAGCGGCCTCGGGTTTCCGTTCGCCGTGTTGCAGCTGCGGTCCAAATGACGCCAACGTCCACGTATCGTCTCATGCGCCAGAGTTTACACCTCTATCCACACAAAATTCAAACGCGGCAACCCCTCAGCGCCGCTACCATTGCTGCACGAGAGACATTCGCTAACGATATAGTGCACAGGATTGATGACGGCGATATGCATGTGGGCAGCATTTGGTTTACTGACGAAGCTTATTTTTACCTGGATGGCTTCGTCAATAAACAGAACTGGCGCATATGGGGAACCGAAAAGCCCCATGTTGCAGTCCCATCGTCCCTGCATCCTCAAAAAGTACTGGTCTGGGCCGCCATTTCTTCCAAAGGAATCATTGGCCCATTTTTCAGATCCGAAACGCTTACTGCATCACGCTATCTGGACATTCTTCGTGAATTTGTGGCGGTACAAACTGCCTTACACGACACCGCGAACACCTCGTGGTTTATGCAAGATGGTGCCCGGCCACATCGCACGGCCGACGTCTTTAATTTCCTGAATGAATATTTCGATGATCGTGTGATTGCTTTGGGCTATCCGAAACATAGAGGAGGCGGCGTGGATTGGCCTCCCTATTCGCCAGACATGAACCCCTGTGACTTCTTTCTGTGGGGACACTTGAAAGACCAGGTGTACCGCCAGGATCCAGAAACAATTGAACAGCTGAAGCAGTACATCTCATCTGCATGTGAAGCCATTCCGCCAGACACGTTGTCAAAGGTTTCGGGTAATTTCATTCAGAGACTACGCCATATTATTGCTACGCATGGTGGATATGTGGAAAATATCGTACTATAGAGTTTCCCAGACCGCAGCGCCATCTGTTGTTGAAAATTATAACTACTGTAATTTCGAAAGTTTGTCTGCCTGAAAATGTACTCTTGTCCCAAGCATATTGCAACAAACGGTGTATTTCTATCGCTGTTCGTTTAGTTTTTATTGCCGTTTCAAATATACCGGTCATTTTTGAAACACCCTGTATTAATGTAAAGTCATGACATCTCTGCTATCCCGAAACACTTCCATCCATGTCGCCGCCGTACTATATGGCAATGCTGCATCACTAAACGCCTGACGCAGTCCTTGAAAACAGTGTTGTGCCTTCAGACTATGTGCCACTTGAATCTTGATCCGTGCGCGTTTTTCATGTTTTCTAGACTTACTGTTAGGGTGCTTGACCTGGCCTGCCGCTCTTTCAGGCAGCACGCACTGCTACTCAAACAGCCGGTGCCCCTCAGTGCAACTACTGCAACTGAAGCGCGCACACCATTGGACGCACATCCTTGATGTTATGGCGGTGTTGCCACTATTCTTTATCCAACCATAGTAAAAAAGAAACATGCAACGATGGCCGAGAGGTAACAGCGTATCCATGGAGGGTTGTGAGGCGGGGAGGGGCGTTGAGGGTCACGACCCTCCCACCCCCCCTCCCCTCCCCAAAATAGCTTTTGAGCCACAGCATTTATATTTTTACCCGTCCAGATTTCCAGAGTTTGCAGTTAACTTTCGAACAAACAGGATACTTTTTAGCTACTGGGCCACATGGATGGGCTTGCATCTTGAGTGCATTCCTGCCAGGAAATTTCGCAAAATCAGCCAGATTGTAACTTCAAAGACTGGCTTACAGAACATAGGAGGAAAGAAATGGAGGTAAAAGCCTTCACCTCATTCCCACGCTCGCATGTCTATTGACTACAGATCGGTGATCCCAAGAGTGGTGGTAAGTGAAATATTGACAACGGCGAAAGAATACTACTATTTTATATTGTGTAAAAGCAGTGAGAGTCCGTTGTGTTCTTGTGTTAATTGCATGACACATGTACTGCTCAAATTTTCAGTTGAAAGAACTGCAATCCCCTGCAAGATACGACGAAAATAAGAGCAAAGCGTTAATAAAAGCAAATTATAGTTATAACATTTTATATATTTTATTGTAATTAAACATTATTAATAAATGAAATCTTAATATTTTTTTCTATAATCAAAATCTTTGGCCTCTGTGGCGCATTAAAAATGTAGTTATATTGGACGTGATATAATTTCGTAATCGATTATCGAAGGAAAGTCAGTTGTGGCACCTAACGGTTAACTCTTTGGACCTAACCAAAAATTTGTATCAAATGAATTCCATTTTTTTCTTATACGTGTGACACAATTAATATAACAATAGAACATTGCAAATTGCTTGCGGATTCCATTGATGCTATACATTACTTCCGAAATTGTATTTTACGTTTCCTGTAGGAGATCCAGATTTTGAATATTGAAATTACTTTAGTCCATAAATCCATGTATTTTGTTGCCATGAGCTAAGAGTCGACAGCAGCTACTGACCATAGTAAGAGAACAAGTTTGATGAGGAGCAACTTGTTTGGCTAATTCAAAACTGTAACACATATGAACAAATGAAGTTGTTACGTGTTATCCGAATCAGTTGAAATACTGATTTTAAATGTAATATTTATTCAGAATATGCTTGGAGACAAAAGATCGTGTTTCACACACACAACTGTAATCATAACACATGAAGTGAATTTATATTACTAAAATAACTTCGGAGCTATTACCGACTTGCAATATAAAAGCAATTGTGGAATCAGTGTTGTGTCTAGACAAGACAGCCTAGACACAATGAGAGGAAGCCGAAAGGCACGCGCTAAGCTAAAGCAGGATGGCGTGAGGTCTGAAACAGGATACGTAATGAATGCTATAAAGAAAAGTACGTAGCTTCTGGAATACTTAACTTTAATCCTGGTACATCTGGAGATTGTGGCGATACAAGTGAGGCTCTTTAGATACATGCAATGTTACTAATGGCGCCTTGCTAGGTCGTAGCCATTGACTTAGCTGAAGGCTATTCTAACTATCTGCTCGGCTAATGAGCAATGCTTCGTCCATGTAGTCGCTAGCAAAGTCGTCCGTACAACTGGGGCGAGTGCTAGTCCGTATCTCGAGACCTGCCTTGTGGTGGCGCTCGGTCTGCGATCACACAGTGGCGACACGCGGGTCCGACATGTACTAATGGACCGCGGCCGATTTAAAACTACCACCTAGCAAGTGTGGTGTCTGGCGGTGACACCACAATCAGCATAAAAATTCTTTTAAGAGATTTTATGTATAAATTCTCAGACTTTTTAAATTTCGTGCAGTTTTCACATATTTTATTGTGCTTGGAAGGCTGACAGATTTCACGACATAACAGTGGACTCAAGTAAGGTTGCTGCCACGTTAATACACATTCAGTCAAATTAATAAGCAGCAGGGAAACACTTCTAAATCTAAATGCAAGCAGAGATAGCCTTCAGGCAGCTTAGTCCTCTTATGAAATACATACCTTTTCTTTTATGACATCACATAATTTGAATTGGTGCGGAAAGGCATGTCTCTAAATACATTTGCAGTAGGTGCCATGCTTCACTTGACAGTGAGATGATGTTCCAACAGTCCACGTGGACCGACAATGCCTTTAATTTTTGTGATTACCAATCAAATGTAGGCTTGTAACTGTACAAAAGCATGTCCGATGCGAGTCATTAGGTAGGCGTTCGATACAGTTCCGCACTGTCGCCTCATAAACAAAGTAAGAGCCTACGGAATATCAGACCAGCTGTGTGGCTGGATTGAAGAGTTTTTAGCAAACAGAACACAGCATGTTGTTATCAATGGAGAGACGTCTACAGACGTTAAAGTAACCTCTGGCGTGCCACAGGGGAGTGTTATGGGACCATTGCTTTTCACAATATATATAAATGACTTAGTAGATAGTGTCGGAAGTTCCATGCGGCTTTTCGCGGATGATGCTGTAGTATACAGAGAAGTTGCAGCATTAGAAAATTGTAGCGAAATGGAGGAAGATCTGCAGCGGATAGGCACTTGGTGCAGGGAGTGGCAACTGACCCTTAACATAGACAAATGTAATGTATTGCGAATACATAGAAAGAAGGATCCTTTATTGTATGATTATATGATAGCGGAACAAACACTGGTAGCAGTTACTTCTGTAAAATATCTGGGAGTATGCGTGCGGAACGATTTGAAGTGGAATGATCATATAAAATTAATTGTTGGTAAGGCGGGTACCAGGTTGAGATTCATTGGGAGAGTGCTTAGAAAATGTAGTCCATCAACAAAGGAGGTGGCTTACAAAACACTCGTTCGACCTATACTTGAGTATTGCTCATCAGTGTGGGATCCGTACCAGATCGGTCTGACGGAGGAGATAGAGAAGATCCAAAGAAGAGCGGCGCGTTTCGTCACAGGGTTATTTGGTAACCGTGATAGCGTTACGGAGATGTTTAATAAACTCAAGTGGCAGACTCTGCAAGAGAGGCACTCTGCATCGCGGTGTAGCTTGCTCGCCAGGTTTCGAGAGGGTGCGTTTCTGGATGAGGTATCGAATATATTGCTTCCCCCTACTTATACCTCCCGAGGAGATCACGAATGTAAAATTAGAGAGATTAGAGCGCGCACGGAGGCTTTCAGACAGTCGTTCTTCCCGCGAACCATACGCGACTGGAACAGGAAAGGGAGGTAATGACAGTGGCACGTAAAGTGCCCTCCGCCACACACCGTTGGGTGGCTTGCGGAGTATCAATGTAGATGTAGATGTAGATGTACTTTGTGTGTTATGTACAAAATAAATACTGAGCTATGAAGATATATTTTGATTTAACAATACTTACAATTCACATCGTTACAAAACCTTACAGCACAACTGAATTTCAGCACCGGCGAGTTGCATTGACTGCAATCATCAAATTCATCATAGCACATTGATGACAACCACAATCTAGATTTGTACAGTACTTCTGGTATATCGAATGGGGGCCCAGACTTTCTTTAATCGACTGGAAGCTCAGGTAAGGCCACAGATGATTGGGGAGGGAGCCTGAGCCAGTGATTCCCTTCAGATACGAAGCCTGGATCTGCGCGAGAATTGTAGTACTCAATGGAAATGGACTGTCTGCGTAAGGAAACAGCTGCTAATGTGCAAAAATACCAAAAGACCGTAAAAAGATTAACGGAAAACTGTCTTAGTATACATATATATATATACGAGGGCAGTTCAATAAGTAATGCAACACATTCTTTTTCTGAAACAGGGGTTGTTTTATTCAGCATTGAAATACACCAGGTTATTCCCCAATCTTTCAGCTACACAACACTATTTTTCAACGTAATCTCCATTCAATGCTACGGCCTTACGCCACCTTGAAATGAGGGCCTGTATGCCTGCACTGTACCATTCCACTGGTCGATGTCGGAGCCAACGTCGTACTGCATCAATAACTTCTTCATCATCCGCGTAGTGCCTCCCACGGATTGCGTCCTTCATTGGGCCAAACATATGGAAATCCGACGGTGCGAGATCGGGGCTGTAGGGTGCATGAGGAAGAACAGTCCCCTGAAGTTTTGTGAGCACCTCTCGGGTGCGAAGACTTGTGTGAGGTCTTGCGTTGTCATGAAGAAGGAGAAGTTCGTTCAGATTTTTGTGCCTACGAACACGCTGAAGTCGTTTCTTCAATTTCTGAAGAGTAGCACAATACACTTCAGAGTTGATCGTTTGACCATGGGGAAGGACGTCGAACAGAATAACCCCTTCAGCGTCCCAGAAGACTGTAACCATGACTTTACCGGCTGAGGGTATGGCTTTAAACTTTTTCTTGGTAGGGGAGTGGGTGTGGCGCCACTCCATTGATTACCGTTTTGTTTCAGGTTCGAAGTGATGAACCCATGTTTCATCGCCTGTAACAATCTTTGACAAGAAATTGTCACCCTCAGCCACATGACGAGCAAGCAATTCCGCACAGATGGTTCTGCTTTGCTCTTTATGGTGTTCGGTTAGACAACGAGGGACCCAGCGGGAACAAACCTTTGCATATCCCAACTGGTGAACAATTGTGACAGCACTACCAACAGAGATGTCAAGTTGAGCTCTGAGTTGTTTGATGGTGATCCGTCGATCATCTCGAACGAGTGTGTTCGCACGCTCCGCCATTGCAGGAGTCACAGCTGTGCTCGGCCGGCCCGCACGCGGGAGATCAGACAGTCTTGCTTGACCTTACGGCGATGATGACACACGCTTTGCCCAACGACTCACCGTGCTTTTGTCCACTGCCAGATCACCGTAGACATTCTGCAAGCGCCTATGAATATCTGAGATGCCCTGGTTTTCCGCCAAAAGAAACTCGATCACTGCCTGTTGTTTGCAACGCACATCCGTTACAGACGCCATTTTAACAGCTCCGTACAGCGCTGCCACCTGTCGGAAGTCAATGAAACTATACGAGACGAAGCGGGAATGTCTGAAAATATTCCACAAGAAATTTCCGGTTTTTTCAACCAAAATTGGCCGAGAAAAAAAATGTGTTGCATTACTTATTGAACTGCCCTCGTATATGAGGGTTATAACTTAAATAGTGGTAGCTATTTATTTACAATCGATACAAAGGAGTTACATGTCTGCACCTGTTACTGTTCTTCAGAGTAGTCACCAGCGTTGTATAGAACCCGTTACCAGCGATGCCGTTAGCAGAGCCTGTTCTGTTGATGGTGCGAATGGCACGGTCTAAAGTTATGGTGATTCTCGTGTATGACTGTGATGGTATTATCTTAACGCATTACGTTCCTCAATGGCAGAGCGTGAATGCGCAGTATTACTGTTCGTTTTTGGAGCATCACCTGCGACGAGCTTTCCGAAAGAAGCGGCGACACTTTCTGCGCAACCCACCCATCATTTTGCTCGACAATGCGCGGGAGCATACAGCGCAATCTGTGGCTGCTCTGTTCGGTCGATGGGACTGGGAAGTACAGTACCATCCACCATACTCCCCGGATCTAAGCCCTTGTGACTCTGATTTGATTTCGAAGGTGAAGGAACCACTTCGTGGCATTTGCTTCAGAACTGTTCCAGAGATTCGACAGGCAGCAGACCGCTCCATTCGCGCCATCAACAGAACAGACTATGCTAATGGTATACTACGCCTTCCACATCGCTGGCAACGGGTTCTACACAACGCTGGTGACTACTTTGAGGGTCAGTAACAGGTGGAAACGTGAACTCTTTGGAATCGGTTGTGAATGAATAGTTGCTACTACTTAAGTTCCAACCCTCTGTGTGCTCTTTGTGTGTGTGTGTGTGTGTGTGTGTGTGTGTGTGTGTGTGTGTGTGTGTGCGTGTTAGAGAGAGAGAGAGAGAGAGACAGAAAGCGCTGGGAAACAGAGAAATGAAACGATTGGAAACTCTGAAACGTGGTACTGCAGCGGACCACTGACGATCAGATGAATTACTCGAGTAGGGAATGAAGATGCTTACATTTTCTGAGTTGTTATTCCGCATCACGTTCCTCTTTCATATTCCTCTTCATAATTCTCCAGTGATAGACGTTTTGCTCCTTCTGCTGAGTTCCTCAACCTGGATTGCTCTGCTGTCCCTGGATAGCTGCACACAGCCGAGAGATCGAAATGTCGAGCAGTGAGGAAGTCTGACGCAGCGTAACAACCCACGATTTCATTGTCAGTGACAATGGACACGAAAGCCCGTAGTCTTGTGTAAGGAATTAAGATTATGTGCAACGAATAAATACGGAGAACGACCTTCAAAAAGAATATAATGAAGCAAAGAGGTGCTTGGACACGTATTACTATCGTATTTGCTAAATTAACCAAGAGACCGAATCCTGGCTTTCGGCGTATGCCGATATGCAAAATCAGTGGTTATGAAGCTGAGTGGCAAGCAATACTGAAGCTGATATTGTAACTCTTCTTATTAAGGAGGTATAACAGGAGAGACCGTTAATACCATCGTAGAGCGTTACAGAATGTGTGCTAATGGATTTCATATTTTATGCACAGTGGGAAACATGACCCCTGTAGCGGCGTTCCACGTAATCCCAGTGGGTGAATGTCTTTGCCTGGAGATGGCGTGGTGATATTCCCAGTCGCACAAGCGGAGTAAACAGCTTCGCAGCAATTTACTCGTTTCTGGAGAGCTGTTTTTGGCAGTTTGTTGCGTGATGGATTCCTCCTGATCAGCACAAAGAGCGATTATCGAATTTACTCGCGCAGAAGGGGAGCATACTTCACAGGTTTGTTGCAGGATGAAAAAAGTGTACGGAGAGCAGTGTGTCGCGCGGTGTACAATATTTCGGTCGTGTCAGCGTTATGAGGCGATGTATGTAAACATCGACGACACGCCACTCCCTGGACTGGTGCACTTTGTCACCGCTAGTGCCACGATTTCGGCTGTTGATGAGCTCATAAGGACGAATCTTCGGATCACCACACATTATACTGCTGTTGTAAACTGTCGATAAGAAAAGCAACAGCCGGCCGAAGTGGCCGTGCGGTTAAAGGCGCTGCAGTCTGGAACCGCAAGACCGCTACGGTAGCAGGTTCGAATCCTGCCTCGGGCATGGATGTTTGTGATGTCCTTAGGTTAGTTAGGTTTAACTAGTTCTAAGTTCTAGGGGACTAATGACCTCAGCAGTTGAGTCCCATAGTGCTCAGAGCCATTTGAACCATTTTTAGAAAAGCAACAGTGCATCACTTAAGCCACGAGAAGCTTCAACCACGTTTCAGAGAATCAGAAGACGGCGAGAACTGGTGTTTGTCTGACCCATCTGTTAAGGCACGTGGAGCAAGGAATTTTAGATTGTGGCACGTGATGCGGAAATGTGGTGTCATCCTATCGGCCCTGCCTCCAAAAGGATCAGCATGTAGAGGGGACATCCGGCTCCCTTAGAAAAAAGAAGCCCACTCTGCCGGAAAAGGCCGGCCGGGGTAGCCGTGCGGTTCTAAGCGCTACAATCTGGAACCGCGGGACCGCTACGGTCGCAGGTTAGAATCCTGCCTCGGACATGGATGTGCGTGATGTCCTTAGGTTAGTTAGGTATAAATCTGAGTTCTAGGGCACTTATGACCTCAGATGATAAGTCCCATAGTGCCCAGAACCATTTGAACCATTTGCCGGAAAAGTGAGTCTCAGTTTCTTTTTCGATCAAGAAGGTCCTCTATTCATCGACTGGCTACCACAGGGTGTAACAGCGCAGTCCAGTCCTGAAACATATTTTGAGGCTCAGACAGGCCATCGAGAACAGGTGCAGGGTTCAAATGGCTCTGAGCACTATGGAACTTCATCAGTCCCCTAGAACTACTTAAACATAACTAACCTAAGGACATCACACACATCCATGCCTGAAATCGATTCGACAAGTCAGTAGTCGGCTCCCGGAAGTATGTGGCACCAGATGTCTATGGACAGGCCATGCATTTGCCATGGCTGGTGGTTTGTAGGCATGGATCTGGTTCCCGGTAGCGCCCATATGTGACGCATACCTTTCCCATTTAATGACGGAACTGATTTCAACACTAACTTTTGTACGTGATTATTGTCTACACATATGAACTATATAGTTCTTCTGTAAATTTCGTAGAATTGATGATTACAATAAGATATTTATCCGCTAATTAAAGATCCCTGTTAATTGTATTTGAATGAGCTGTAGTTGGCAAAATGAATGTGTTAGATTTTATATACCTCGTCTACAATGCTACTTGATACATCGCAGAACATGAAAAGTCGTATTTTAACATCTGATATACTGTGACATGTGTATCGTATAATACGTAACAGCGTGGTACCGAGTACTTCGTATAGGGATCCCCATAGTATGTCCTATCGCAGGGTGGACGTCCGTCCGCCTCGTAGACTATTTTTTCACCCTCGTTCAAGCACTTTCCACACACGCTCACGACATTAGTGCACGAACAGTCCACGATCTTCGCTATTTCCAGATTCTCGTTCCCTGGTGCCCGGCCATAAGAATCCGGAAATTCTCAAAGTCACGTCACTTGACTTCCCCATTTTCAGCCCGTATCGTCGTTTGACTAATTTCCCATTCGCCTCTGTTCCGCTTGTGTGCTTTCATTGCAGCGTCACTTACCCCCGACGCAATCAGGCGGCATTCAACCACGCGGTGGGCCGCCGGGCGTCCGTCATAATGATTTGCCTCATTAGTATATTTCAAGCACACGACATCTCAGAAAGATGGATTTTTCGATTTCATGCGCTAACAGTATTATAAATTGCACTCTCTCATTTTGTTTTACCTCTTACATGTGTTCCTAGTATGAACAAATGTGATGACTGCGATTTCCGAAGCGAATCAGAGAGAAAATTGAATAGTTCTACAGTTTACGGTGTTCAAGAATTTCTGAATGTAAGTGCTAAAAATGATATCAGACATGTTTACAGAATTTAACCCTACTCTGCGAAATCTTGTGATTACGATCATGCAAGGTGCACAATGTATCTGATTTTACATTTTCCATCAGCGTGAAAGGGGGAAAAGCCTACTACAAATGCAAAATTATATCATCTGAAAATTTATAGTGCTGTTTCCTGCAGCATGCTGAAAAAGAAGCAGGAATGGATGTGACGTAACACGATCTTTCGCACGGCGGTTCTGCAACATAAATTGTCTACCTACCTCGATACTGCTGCAAATCCGCACACATAACTCCTGACTGCAGCTACTTAAGAGATCTCAGAAACTGAGATTTCATAACTACACGTCGGAGGCCGCTATACGTACAAAAAGCTGAAAATAGTCTTGTGAACTCTAAAGAATAAATCGGAAATGGGTTGCTGTTCAAATTTCTAAGTGCAAAGGTCCTTTTAAACTTGCATTAGGATTTATTTTATTGCTATTAAGCAAGATCATCAGCCCACATGTTTTCAAATCATTAAAGTTCGTGTTCACAGCCTCGTCACACTCAAACAGCCAGAACTTTTCCAATCCAATTCCGAAATCATGTAAGAGAGTAACACAGTCAATAAACTGCTGTTTACTTTTGCACTCGGCATTCAGTGGTTGTCTTTTTGCTCGCCATAAATACTCAGTAAAAAAAATTTACTTAGTACCACCACGGTTTTAGTTCAAAGTTTACACACGCGATTTTCTCCAGAACAAAATATCTCTCGACTCTTAAAATTTCACAAATAGTTAATGGTAAACACCAGCTACCTTTATCACTATACAGAAACGCGGAAGTCACAATATCACTTCATTTTACACATAATGCGTTTGGACACTTTCATCATGACCGGCTCCTTCGAAAGCTAGTCCACTACTATTTCTTCTCTCTCTGCCTCTACAAGCCCCTCTATCTCATGCGTTAGGTGGCAAACCGTCTCACTTCTCATTGGCTGTACAGAATTACGGCCAATCAGAACTGACTTTCAGGACGCGCCAAAATCTAGCAAGAACCAACTACTGCTCTCAGCTCATTGACGTCATTAAAATAAGCAACTCAAAACTTTCTTGTTAAACAAATAAAATGAAATAAACTTTAAGCTGTACTTTACGTCTAGAATTCAACTATATAGTCGCGAACGTTCTGGCTGTCTCTTACATATTCAAACATGCTTGGACATCCGTCATTCACTAGTAGGGGAACCACTCGTAGTTTCTTTCCCACGATACAAAGTTGGAACACTTGCAAGTTCCTATAGTGAATTACGAACTGAAAATTTAATATTGTCGAATGTCCCACATACACTCACACAAGTACTCTCTTTCACACTCACCCTAACACAAAACATAAATATCTACTTGAAATTCTTAAAGTTATTACTACAGCACAATTACGAAAGGTTTTCTAAAATGTGAACTTCCCAAATTTGAATCTAAACACTGAAGGTGTTATCATATCTTTTCAAATAGTCGCAGTTGGTGAACTATTAACATATTGATTTGGTTTTTTCAAGTGTCGGATAATTACATATTTTTACTGATTTTTTTTTTTTTTTTTTTTTTTTTTTGGAACTTCCAAATTATGACAGTTATTGACTTCAGATTTTGACAGATTGTTCCTTTACACAACAGAAGGTTATGTACCTAATATGAAGTTCCTCATCCTATTTCTACGAGTAGAACAGTTATTAATTTTTATAGTTCCAGAGAATGTAACTACTCTGTAAGCGCCTCTCCGCTACTTTCACACGCTGCAGTCACACCATATGGTCATGACGTACGTCTGCAGGACACAGTTCGCCCGTTGCAGATCGTGTAAGATTCTGACTGCTCACACTGGAGCCCACATACATTCATACAAGAAAGCGTCAATAGACAACCTGGCGATCTCACCCTAGCTGCGACGCCTCATGCAGAACGTAGACATATGTAATATTTATAAAGTTAACTAAATTAAAACATCCATCGTTTAATATTGACACCTTGTTTGTAGTTTCTGTTGTGACTGGTGTGTCGAAGAAATGTCGTAGATAAATAGCAATTAAACGCCAATTTATGAGCTGCATCATCGTTATGCTTTGTACGAACTTCCAGCATGCTGGAATAACTGTAAGTCAGCAACTTCTGTTAATCAGAACAACGAAGAACCCCCAAAAGTTGCAAATTTCACTTATTTTATTCACTCGATGACTAGTTTCGGGGCGGGGCCCATTTTCAGATAATTGTAATATATGAAATATGGTATTTCTGAAAAGACAAAAAAACCATGTTAAAAATATACAAACCAACAGTTGCAGCCTTGTGTTGTCCTGATACAGTCTACATCGACCTCCCACGTAACAAGTGAAGAGCAGCTACCACCTGTCTTCGATGTACCTGTGCTTAGAGTCGTCACAGCCGCAATAGGGTGAGCGCAGGAACAACTCCACTAGAAATACGGTGTGTCGATCTCGCTTTGTGCAAAATCTCATGAGCAGCGACAGACATTAATGATTATCCAGTGTTCGTCTGTTATTATTTTATCACTCTTTTCTTTCTCCTCATACCTCTCCAATATTTTTGCTGATAGAACCAAGTATTTTACAGAGGGCGATGCAAATTCCACCGAAACGAAAGTAACATCGGGTGCCCCCCAAAGGCACGTAATAGTATCACTAACGTTTTCGATAATTATAAACAGGGTTGGCATCACTATACTATTAGTCGCTGACGATGCTGTCGTATACAGGAAAGTATTGGCGTTGGATGATGGCTGTGACTACAGACAGATTTGGACAAAATTTACGTTAGGTGTAATCACTGGCGACTCTCTCTGAATATGGGCAAATGTAATATAATGCACATAACAAAAGGAAAGAAACGAGTAGCACCGAGTTACTAGACAGTAATTAACGATTCAGTACTTGGTTGTACAATATGCGACGTGTTACATACTGTAACAATGTTTTATGATATCGAAATGATTGCTAGCAAAATCGAAACCGGTCATATAATTTTACAAACTCGCAATCTAGACAAATAAGAAAATTAACGTAGCTTTTCTACGTTATTGAGCATGTCAAGCCTTATAAAATTATTGGATTAGTGATGAACATTTTGAGCTTATTATATCGTATAAGTATTCAGAGGTAATAATAAGAAGCGATAGGATATAGGACAACCACTTAAAGTGAGCACTAGAGGGATGGCGAATGGAATAATTTTGGAAAATTTCTGTTAAAATTCAGTTCGTGTGTAAAGGATATAGCTTAAAAGAGTGCGACCATTCCTAGACTAATGTTACAGTGTGTGATACACATTGAACAAATTCAGAAGTGAACTGTTAGGATTGTAGGTGGTTGGTGTAGCCCATAAGAAAGAGTGACAGAAATGCTAGGCGTAGGTAAATTGTAATCTTTGGCAGAAACACGACGTAATTCTCGCGGAACGGTGTTAGACATAGTATTCAGAGAACCTGTATTTGGCTGCCACCATTCTATATCTCACGTAAGGATCTTGTGAATAAGATCAGAGAGATTAGGGAATTTCAGAGGCATACCGTCAGTCATTTCTCCCTCACTCATTACACAAACGGAATAGCAATGAAGATCGATAATACTGATGTGAAATACCCTCTGGCATACATTCTTGTGACAGTACGCAGCTAAGGTCCATTCGTTCTCTCAGTACTCTTACAGGCGCTGCCCACAGAGCATTTTTTTGAAACATTCTCCAAGACATACTGGTTGTGACCCTGCAAATAAGAAGAAATATGTGCTCTATACAGCATAGGACTGCAGTACATTTCAGTTGCATTGTTAGAAATGTACTGGTTGGTATCTAAAGTGGATTTTTATGTTTGGGGGCACCTAAAACAATTGTTTTATGCAGAACACCATAAGGATGCAGAAATTCTTTATCGACATGTCACAGTAGCCTGCGAAACTAACTGACACCATTAGGGAGTATCTGAAAGGGTGTGCCATTCCATAATTCGAGAATGATAAATTCAAGCATTATATACGTGTGTGGAAGCAAAAGGAGGGCATTTTGGACAGTTATTATAAGTTTCCGAGTTGATGGCTCTTTCAAGCTGACAATGTGTAACTGATGTGTTCAGTATCAAGTTTCAATAAAGTTTCATTAATAACACAGGCCAACGAAAAACTTTTTTTGAAAACTTTTTTTTACTTTGATAGCAGATATTTATAGATTTTTATAGGCTGAATCCAAATCTAGCCTTAGTTTTTTCGTATCACCCATAGTTTTCCAGAAATACGCTTTTTATATAAAAATCCTATGCTAGATGGCAAACGGGGAAATTAATGAAACGCTTTGTTACAACATAAGCATGGTTTGTGCTTACAGTAAGCTACTTAAAACAATGACATGTGTTAATAGAGGTTTCATTTGTCAGCTGGAATTGGTTTGTATTTTCTTTCTCTTTTTTCTTTGAAGCTTCTTGTGGAGCTTTTTCTGTGATGAGTCGCTTGCTGAACTTCTCGGTGAAGTGACCAATAGTATTCCCCGATCGTGTTGGTGTTCCAGCGGCCTTGGTAGCGTTTTTCCATCACTTTAATGTCCTGGTGGAAACGCTCTCCTTGCTCCTCACTAACATCTTCCTATTGTCTGGGAAGTAATCAAGGTGACTGTTCAAAAAGTGAAGTTTCAGGCTCATTAACATCCTAAAGTTTTGAACTTCCTTAATATTTTATTTTTAATAGAAACATATTCTGGATCCTAAAAACTTTGTAACGACTTACTTGAATGATACCCATGCTTCTTTCTCATTTAAGGTCATTGTGGATTCAAAGTTAACATCGAACATCAATTTTCTAATGTCAGGTCCGAGAAAGACGCCTTCTTTTAGTTTAGCTTTTGAAAGGTGTGGAAACTTTTGGCAGAAATACTTAAAACATGGTCCACCTTTAGGCAAAGCCTTTACAAACTGTTTCATTAGGCCTAACTTTATAGGTAGAGGTGGTAGTAGTTCGTTTTTTGGATCTACAAGGTTTTTGCGTAGAGTGTTCTTCTCACCAGGTTTTAAAGACTCCCTCACAGGCTAGTTCTTTCTGCACCAGTGTTGATCCCTAGCCCTACTGTCCCATTCACACAAAAAACATAGAAATTTGGTAAAGCCACCTTGCTGACCAAGGAGCATGCATATTACTTTTAGATTGCCACATATCATCCAACCATGAGCAGAATAACCTATTTTATTTAGGACTATTTCTAGGTTTTCATAGCTTTCTTTCGTATGTACAGAATATCCAACATGTATAGATGCATGCATGTTACCGTTGTGTAATAAAACAGCCTTTAAACTAGTTTTGGATGAATCAATAAACAGCCTCCAGTCTTCCTTTTTGTATTCAATACCAAACTCATTCATCAGACCGGGAATGCCTGAGTAGTACACTGGATCACCTTCTTGTTGAAAAAGCTCGTAAAATTGTTGCTCTTTCTTTCTATACATGTATATGCTGGTTCCAGCTGCCAATAAGTGCTTTTCTTTTAATCTAGAACCACGCAATTCAGCTTTTTCTTTCGTTAATCCCAGATCCCTAACCAAATCGTTAAGCTCGGTCTGAGCAAACAATTTGGGCTCTAGACTTTCTGTATTACAATGTGATTCATCATTATCTAGTTCATCTAAATCAGATTGTACATCAGAAAATACTTCTGTTGGAATAGAATTTAAATCATCTGGTGGTTCAGGAAGCGGCAAATCTACACCATGCCCTACTGGTCGGATGGCAGACAGAAGGTTACAGTAACTTCTTACCTTCTTGTTTTTCAAAGTATGACCTGTAATATCAACACTGCAAAAGTAGCAATCATCAGAATGATTTCCTGGCTCCTTCTATATCATAGGAACAGCAAATCTAAAGGCTTTTTTCTCCTTCAACACACACATAACATACCTTATGCGGCGCCTAAGATCTATCTTGATCACCAAGTTTAGATCCAAAGTATGATAGATAAACCTTTTTCACAAAGTCTGTTATGTTTCTTTGGTGTTTATTAATCACAAATTCACCACAAATATAACAAAAACTGTCAGCAGAGTTTTTCGAACCACGATTGGACATTGTACTGAGCACATGTACTGGAAAAGGGAAAGTGGGGTTAGGTTGACAGTAAAAAAAACACCATTTGTTAACACAGAAATAGATCGACCTTTTTTTGCCAGAAAATGTTTTTCAGCAGTGCTAACAGCGTCATCTACATTCATTACGTCTCTTTTTTAAATTATTTTAACTATATAAAAGCTGTTAATTATTTAAAAAATCACTTAATTTAATAAATTTAACTGTAAAATGTGAAGAAATGGTGGGTGATAACAGTGTTTTTAGGTATCATATTTGGATTTCCCACCCTAAAAAACACAATAATAAGGTATTTTCCGCAAAAAAGTTTTTTCATCGTGGGCCTGTGTAATTTAAGCATTTATGGGCGTTTGTTAGGTTAACCTTTTTTCTAGTTTTTTGTGTATTGAACCTGTCCCCAAAGTCTGCACAAGTATTTTTTATTAAATGGATCTATGTGAGTACGCAGCAGCTTAGCAGGCTCTCATATAAACATAAATTGGGATTAAACACAAAATGCGTTCCAAGAACGTAGAACAGTTGCGAGAAAAGCTGAAAGAACATGTTATCGAACAGATCCACTGCAACTGTTACATTATTATATAAATGTGAATATTACGTCGGCATTACTAGGAAATGAGTAACATGAAGTGTGGCCCAGAAAGAAGTGTGGTACTCATTCACGAAAATATTTCACCACATAGCTAGTGATGTTAGTGATGTAATTAATTTAGTAGCGAAAAAAATTAACATCAAACACAAAATGTAAATCTTATCTGTTTGACGATTTATTCTACTCCACAGAAGTATTTCTGAATGTGTAGCAGTATGGTGTACGTTTAAGAGAGGCAGAGAGTGACTGAACACAGACAGAAATACCTGTGCATCCAACAGCCAGAACCCAAAAGGAGATTAAAAACATTTCAAATAACATAAATTTCTTACGAACCCTTCAAGAAACAAGAAATATTGTATCAATGAGTCCCCAAGCATCCTTCCTCAGGTTACAATAAATAATTCACGAAGATTGGAATCCCTGTCAAGCCTATAGTGAATTGTAGGAATAGTTGAAGATTTGAGCTCAACGCAAAGGTCTTCAAAATTCTTAAAGAAACCTACACTTTCAGTGATATTAGAAACATTAGAAACAAAATAGTTTACAAAACATGTCAGAAATATACACTGATTGGCCAAATCATTATGACCACTGCCCAACGCGACGTAGCATGCCGCCTGGTGGCGTTGTAGGCACGTGACGAAGTAACAAAAGTGCGTAAGCGAAGCAGACGGAGACGGGGAATCACGCTAGCGAAGCTATGGGCTGCAAATGGGGAGATTCACTGAGACAAACGACTTTGACAAAGAGCAGATTATTATTAAGCAGAGCCGGTGAACGAGTACCTCGAAAACGGCGAAGCTGGTCGAATGTCACTTGCTACTGCCGTGAGCATCTACAAAAAGAGGTAGAAGGATAGTGCAACTACCATTAGGCAACGACTCTTCACAGAACGTGTCTGCTCTATAAAGTATGATAGATGGTGGTATGAGGCATCTCTGCCTAAAGACCACAATGTGGTACACTCTCAAGTGTTTCGAGGCACGCCGCTCACCGTGCATTGCTGGACATGGAGATCCGCTGCACTCCACCCCTACGTGTTCACATGTTGACCCAACGACATCGTCAGTCACGACTGATGTGAGCACGAGATCATCGAGATTCGATGGTCTGTCAATGGAAACATGTCGGCTCTTCGGGTGAATCACATTTTTGCTCCACTAGGTCGCTGGTCGTCTCCACAAAAGCTGTCATCAAGATGAACGGCGGCTCGAAACGCGAAGCGCGCCGAGGACGCAGGCTGGTGGGACGAGCATTATACAATGGGAGACATTCTCCTGCCCTTGCATGGGACCTGTGGTAGTAGTCGAAGACACCAGCTGCGCCCCTTCATGCCTGATGTCTTCCCCGGGCCGGCCGGTGTGGCCGTGCGGTTCTAAGC
Organism: Schistocerca serialis cubense; assembly: GCF_023864345.2. NCBI lineage: Eukaryota > Metazoa > Arthropoda > Insecta > Orthoptera > Acrididae > Schistocerca > Schistocerca serialis. The sequence continues at coordinate 118,341,796 of NC_064639.1, read as the reverse complement.
GCGTCAGTTTGGAACCGCGTGACCGCTACGGTCGCAGGTTCGAATCCTGTCTCGGGCATGGATGTGTGTGATGTCCTTAGGTTGTTTAAGTAGTTCTAAGTTCTAGGGGACTGATGACCTCAGTAGTTAAGTCCCATAGTGCTCAGAGCCATTTGAACCATTTTGTCTTCCCCGACGGCGATGTCATCTTTCAGCGGTATAATCGTCCTCGTCTCGGAGCCAGAACCGTGCTACAGTCGTTTGAGGAGCATTTCAGTGTTGATGTCTCGGTGACCAATTTCGCCTGATGTAAATCGTGTGGACCTCATCTGGATCACTATCTGGCGCCACCTCCACGTACGCAAATCTCCGGCCCTTTATTTACGTGAATTACATCGGTGGACCTCGAATTCCACATACCTTCAAAAACCTACCAACAAGCTGTCGGATCCCTGATACGTAGAATCAGTAATGTATTTCGTTCCGAAGACGGGTAAACAAGCTATTAAGCAGGTGGTCATAATGTTTTGGTTCATCAGTGTAAATATTCCGTGTGGAGCCACACTTTTTTCCATTTGACAAAAAAATCCTATACTTCTCTGTACCATTAGATCCTGCACTGCAGGTAAAGTCTACAAAAATACAAGAAAATCGCTTCCACATATCTTCCAGATCTAACAGACCTACTAGAATACACACTCTCACACAACTACACTCATATTCATAAATTAAGGGTAATGCTGTTCCATGGTGAAACAACGCTCTGGTGGGCAGTTTCCGGGTTTATATGACCTCGGGGTATAACCATGCGGTGCATTTGACCTGGGATCGTCGCAGGGTGGCGCTGGCAGCAGTCCACATACGCAGAGGTGTGTTGGTGCATGTCAGAGTATGGTGCAGCGAGTAAGCGTGCAGACGTTATCAGACGTGCTAATGGTGACTGTGTGTTGAAAATGGCTCAAAGAACACATATTGATGACGTTATGAGAGGTAGAATACTAGGGTGACTGGAGGCTGGTCAAACACAGCAGATCGTACCATTGGCCCTCCGTATGCCACAAAGTGTGATCTCAAGATTATGGCAACGATTCCAGCAGACAGGAAACGTGTCCAGGCGCTACAGTACGAGACGTCCACAGTGTACAACACCACAAGAAGACCGATATCTCACCATCAGTGCCCTCACACGGCCAAGGAGTACAGGAGGTAGCCTTGCTCGGGACCTTACCGCAGCCACTGGAACAGTTGTCTCCAGACACACAGTCTGCAGACAACTGAACAGACATGGTTTATTTTCCCGGAGACCTGCAAGGTGCATTCCACTGACCACTGGTCAAAGAAGCGCCCGTAAAGCCTGGTGTCAAGAACACAGTAGATGGTCATTGGAACAGTCTTCCCAGGTTATGTTCACGGACGAGTCCAGGTATAGTCTGAACACTGATTTTTGCCGAGTTTTCATCTGGCGTGAACCAGGAACCGAATACCAACCCCTTAATGTCCTCGAAAGGGACCTGTATGGAGGTCGTGGTTTGATGGTGTGGGGTGGGATTATGATTGGTGCACGTACACCTCTGCATGTGTTTGACAGAGGAACTGTAACAGGTCAGGTGTATCGGGATGTCATTTTGCACCAGTATGTCCGGCTTTTTAGGGGTGCATGGGTCCCACATTCCTCCTGATGGATGATAACGCACGGCCTCACCGAGCTGCCATCGTCGAGGAGTACCTTGAAACATAAGATATCAGGCGAATTGAGTGGCCTGCCTGTTCTCCAGACCTAAACTCCATTGAGCACATCTGGGATGCTCTCGGTCGACGTATCGCTCCACGTCTTCAAACCCCTACGACACTTCAGGAGCTCCGACAGGCACTGGTGCAAGAATGGGAGGCTATACCCCAGCAGCTGGTCGACCACCTGATGCAAAGTATGCCAACCCGTTGTGCAACCTGTGTACGTGTGCGTGGTGATCATGTCCCATATTGATGTCGGGGTACATGCGCAGGAAACAGTGGCGTTTTATAGCACATGTGTTTAGGGACGGTTTTCTCAATTTATCACCGATACTGTGGACTTACAGATCTGTGTCGTGTGTGTTCCCTATGTGCCTATGCTATTAGCTGCAGTTTTTTGTAGTGCCACGTTGTATGGCACCACATTCTGCAATTATCCTTAATTTATGAGGATGAGTGTAGCTCAAATTCTGCATATGTCATGAATTGGCGGTTCACAGCTCAGTTGTATTCCTGCTTTACTTGGTTGTTGGCGCCAGCTCTGGTGTTGCTTTTCACCGCAGCAGAGCACACTGGCTACAGAACCACAGAGAGGCATGGAATGGGGTGTGGGCACATTGAGAAGTGACTGCATCAACTTGGAGCCAGCATTGTTGGGATCATGGTCAGTGGCAGACAAGGCTTCGTGTTCGCCACTGGGCTACGCAAGGAGCACTGGCTGAGTTAGTTTACACACCACAGCGGTTGGTCCAGGGAGTTTGCCGGTCATAGCAGCCACGTGTAGGTGGAGGACGGGGAGGCTGTTGGCATCATCAGAGAGAGCCGCAGCAGAGATTAATCAAAACAGCCAGCTCAAGACAACGCAGCTGAACGTGGCAAAGCGGGAGGTCATGGGCAAAACAATGAGAGAGCCTGATGGTTCAAATGGTTTAAATGGCTGTGAGCACTATGGGACTTAACATCTGTGGTCATCAGACCCCTAGAACGTAGAACTACTTAAACCTAACTAACCTAAGGGCATGACACATATCCATGCCCGAGGCAGGATTCGAACTTGCGACCGTAGCGGTCGCGCGGTTCCAGACTGTAGCGCCTAGAACCGCTCGGCCACTCCGGCCGGCCTGCAGTTAGTCCAGTCTTGTAGTGCAGGCGAATGTGAAGTTACGAAGGGATCACAATTTTCAACTATGGTGAACTAAAATACAAGCAAGAAATGGAAATAAAAAACAAACACCATTGTGTATGGCTATAGCAGCTCCATAGTAGACACACTAAAAAATAATAATGAATCAAGCACAGCAGAAAAAAAACACAGATAGTAAGATCTTCCACACAACCCCATTCCTGAGTAATATTTCATATTATATTGCCAATATCTTTAAATGTAATGGCATAAACATATTCTTCACCACTGACAACAAGGCTGGATAGAAACTACCTTATAACAGTAACACAAGAAACACACGACACCATACATCTGTTTACAAAATTGAATGTTTGGACTGTGGCAGTTACTACATAGGTCAGGCGGGTAGATCGTGTGAGATCAGAGTCAAGGAAGACATGGCAGTACTAAGAAAAAAAAAATACCACACACCAACAGGAAGCACCCAACAACATGAAACTAAACACCATGGTAATAAGACAATTACCAGGATTCTACATACCAGACCTAAAGACAGTAAACGAGACGTTCTTAGTGCGTTCCAGATATACAGACATGATTCCTGAATCACAAACATTATCACATTTACAACAGCATCATCTATGAGGAAAATATGACAAATTGTTATTCTGTCCGTCTCAGTTTCATGAATATACAATATATTGCTGCGATGGTTAACAGTTTAGTGCTGACTTGCCCTTTCTCAAACCACACACTAGTTATACAACATGATCCCAAAAGGCACGAATAACTTTGTTGAAGAAAGTAAAACTGGGAGCAACGAATACTCTCATTGACAAGACTGCCATTGAATCTACTATTACAACTGAACATGGATCGAACGTGACCATTCGTGCTGGCCTTCTTTGTACACAGTCAATATCCTCTGTTACTCCTATTTGGTATGAGTCTCACAAACTTGAGCAGTATTCTAATATGGATCGCACCAGTGTTCTGTAAGAAATTACCATTGCAGACTCATCCCATTTTCTATGCTATGAATGGACAAAGTTTACCACCTGCGTGCTAATTCCATTTCATATCGCTACGTATTCCGTCACTCAGGTGTTTGTGTGAGCTGAGGCGATTCCATTTTGATTCAGTTATATTATAGGCATAGGGGAGTATGTTTTTTTTCTTTTTATGAGACGCTCAGTTCTGAATTTCTTAACATTTAAGAAAAAGTTTCCAGTCTTTGCACCATTTTAAAATCTTATCAAGATCCCACTGAATATTTGTCCAGTTTTTTCAAATGGCTCTAGGCACTATGGGACAACATCTGAGGTCATTAGTCTCCTAGACTTAGAACTACGTAAAACTAACTAATGCAAGGACATCACACATATCCATGCCCGAGGCAGGATTCGAACCTGCGACCGCAGCATCCGCGTGGTTCCGGACTGAAGCTCCTAGAGCCACTCGGCCGTGTCCAGTTTTTTCATACAGAAGTTCAATGTATGTAACTGGATCATCTGCGAAAACTCTGAGTTTCATGTTAATGTTGTCTGAAAGGTCAGTAACATTAACGGTAAGGATTCCAACACACTTCACTAAGGGATGTCTGGGGTAACTTATACCTCTCGATGACTCTACATTCAAGACGCCGTGTTGCGTGATTCCTTTGAACCCAGTCACAGTTATCGCTTGCAAACTCATACGACCGTACTTTCGTCAGTAAGAGTTAGTTTTTGTACTGAGTCAAATGCGGCGACAATGAAAGATTGAGCTAGACGCATTTTTAGAAGTTGATTGGCTCAATGACTTGATATGCCATGAAGTTTCAATATCTACAAAAAGGTTAAGATGCATTCCTATACGTACTGGAATTAGACCGCGTATCGTCTTCTCCTAGGGCTATAGTGCTACCTGAAACAAATTTGAGTAACACACGCGTTTCATGAAGCTAGTTTGCTCCATTAAATTCGTTGAATGGAGGAGATGCTAATTGCACCAGAATCGGGTATTATTTACCGGAATGAAATGAAAGTACCTTTTCTTCACAATTTAGTGATCGAGTTAATAATGCTGTTACATTAACAGATGAAGCTGGACAGTCAGCTAAATTGTAGCTAGTTGGCACATTTAACCATAAAAAAATAATATAGAGACTGGTTTAAATGCGGTTACAAGGGATGGGCATCTCTCATGCGTAGAGCCAAATTGCAGGTGTCAGTGAAATTACGTTTACCATTCCGGTCACAGAACGCGTTTCAAATGCCGTGTGAAATTAAAGTTGTAACAACGGGTGACAGGTGAGTGGTGGAGCCGGCGGTGCTTTTGATGTCGGTTACCAACGCAATTGGTCGCCCACTCGCAGCGTGGTTGTGTGTGTGTGTGTATGTGTGTGTGTGTGTGTGTGTGTGTGTGTGTGTGTGTGTGTCTGTGAGCGAGTGTTGTGTGTATCATATGAAGCGCCGGAGGCTGAGTGCGGAGTTTCACATATGTGTTGCTCCGTGGATGTCGATACCGTCTTCGTAAAACCAACTTAAAAACTGTTCTGCGAGCAGTGGTGGTGACGGATCGGCGGGAGGCAAATGGCTGAACTCGTCAAACACACGTCAGTCTACAGTGAAGGACGCGAGCAACAGCCGGTGGCGGAAACAAGTTTACGTTTCGCTGGAACAACAAGGAAAGAAAATGGCCAAGAAGAGAAAAAATAATGAGCGATAACAAAAAGTACCAGGTGGATATGGCACACATAACATGTAAGGACAAGCGGCTTGAAGAAAATATATTTTTTTTGAAGTTTTGTTTTGCTGAAATTGGTAACAGCTCTATTAAACGAAGTATAACACTCAACACACATTAATTTTTTGTTTATATTTAATTTCAAAGGTTCACAGTGTCGGTAGCCGAATTAACATAAAATAAACAGTTTACATAAAATGCGCGGGAGTGTTATTGCCCGCCGTCCATTTTTGCTTGGTGTATCACCTGACTAATAGTCGTTTTTGCTACTGTGGTCTTCAGTCCGAAGACTGGTTTGACGCAGCTCTCCACACTATAACCTGTGCAAGCCTCTTCATCTCCGAATAACTACTGCAACCGACATGCATCTGAACCTGCTTACTGTTATCATATCCAGGTCTTCCTCTACAATTTTTACCCACACACACTTCCTCCATAACTAATCTGACGCTCATTAGTTGTTGTGACTTGGCGAGACAGCCAAGCCACTACGAGGTAGCCGAAAGGCACGCGTTTAAGCTCACGCAGGATGGCGTGAGGTCTGGAACAGGTCAAGGTCTTTTAGTAGCAAAAAGAGTACGTAGCTTCTGGAATACTTAACTTTAATCCATAATTGGTGAACATCGGTCTGACGGTACATGCATCACAAGATAAATAGCAATTGATAATGGCGCCTTGCTACGTCGTAGCAAATGACGTAGCTGAAGGCTATGCTAACTATCGTCTCGGCAAATCACTGAAAACAAGTTTCGCACTGAACGCATCCTCTTCCATGAGCTGTTGCAACCGCGCCGAAAATTCAAAGCGTTTGACTTTGTCATCGGGTGTCAGGGCTTGTAGCAATTGTAAACGGTAAGGTTTCTGCTTTAGCGTTTTCCGTAAGATTTCCCAAACGGTCGGCTGTGGTACGTTTAGCTCCCTGCTTGCTTTATTCGTCGACTTCCGCGGGCTACGCGTGAAACTTGCCCGCACGCGTTCAACCGTTTCATCGCTCACTGCAGGCCGACCCGTTGATTTCCCCTTACAGAGGCATCCAGAAGCTTTAAACTGCGCATACCATCGCCGAATGGAGTTAGCAGTTGGTGGATCTTTGTTGAACTTCGTCCTGAAGTGTCGTTGCACTGTTATGACTTGACTGATGTGAGTGCATTTCAAGCACGACATACGCTTTCTCGGCTCCTGTCGCCATTTTGTCTCACTGCGCTCTCGAGCGCTCTGGCGGCAGAAACCTGAAGTGTGGCTTCAGCCGAACAAAACTTTATGAGTGTTTCTACGTATCTGTAGTATTTCGTAACCATATGTCAATTAATGGAGCTACAGTGAATTCATGAAATCCCTTCAATCATTTGTAATAGCCCTGTAGAGTGTGTTAGGCTGTTGCCTTGACCAGTGCCATCTCCAGGTTTCTGACACACTGAAAACATCTGGTCATGTTGCGTGTCTCAGTATTGATGAAGAAATCGAAAACACTGTTGCACAGCCTGATGAAGTTTTGCCATTCTGGTTCTGTGAAGTTCTTCAGTACGCTGCAAAGTTCCCTTTCAAAATGCAGCCTATAGAGTATCAAATGAATCCAGCCACTGCCACATGCTGAAATACCAAACGACTTGTCACAGAGAAATGCAAACTGGCGTTCTGAGGACACCATGACGACGTCAATCAATGGATGATTTGTTTCTATTGTACATACTTGCTGATAGTGGTATGTTTAACATCAGAATTCTTTCCTTATCTCGTTGACAATAGCTTCGCACTTATCTTCTGTTCACTGTAATCTGACTAGAATAATTCTGTTCTTTATTCTGTATCTCCTTCCAATCTCCATGTTAAGATGTAAAGATTTGAAAAGGTTAATGAAGTCTTACCATCCTGGTGCTGTGAGTTTCTTTAGTCAGCTGTCCCAAAATACTGTACGTGTTGTGAGTGTTATCGGTGAGTTATCCCAATCAGAAATTCATTTAGTCATGGTTTTAATGGAATTACTGCGTCTCTTCTGTTTGCGTTGCCTGTTTCTATCAATTCACAGAGCGACGTTTGACTGAATTTTGGGAAATTATTTTATTCTGGGGACGCTCGGGATGGCAATAAAGCTATTTTCACACTTGAAACACCCAATGTGTTTAATTTATGAAATCAAGAATGTTATATGTTGTTATATATAGACTTAATCGCAGTTGAAACACTGAAATTGTTTTTTCTCGAGTTTCATAAAAGGTAGCCTACCTGGTTCTTTCCCTTACCCTGCCATTCTTTTGTGTAGCCTAATAGACACTTCAATGGCGCCGCAGGACATAAGAGTCAACAGATCATCAGTAAATTACCTGGAACATTTTGACATTCGCCTGTTCGGTTGCCCACATGCCACGAATCTGACCTTGCATGCATAATGTCATCAAGATGACGGATGACGGAAAATTTAAAAATACAAGATGGCAGATGGCCGAAAATTAGAAACCAAAGATGGCTTTGGTGGGAAGCTTGAAAATATGCAAGGTGGCGGATGGCAGATATTTAAAAAAGTGCAAGACGGTGTTGATGGGAAAATTTTTTATTAAAATGAAACAGCCAATCACAGAACAGAGTATCTTGCCAATCAGTATGAACAATCAGCCATGTTCGATAAGATCCAATTATGCATCAGTATTTCCACAAGCATCTTTTTCACGTGACTTAGGCTCCATGTTCGGAACTATTCGATTATTTATCATAATTTCGTAAGCACACAAACACAAATATTGTTGTGACTTGGCAAGACAGCCAAGCCACTAGGAGGTGAAGCCGAAAGGCACGCGTTTAAGCTCACGCAGGCTGTCGTGAGATCTGGAACAGGTAAATTAATTATACTATCAAGAAAAGTACGTAGCTGCTGGAATACTTAACTTTAATCCATAATTGGTGAACATCGGTCTGACTGTACATGCATCCCAAGATAATGATAATGGCGCCTTGCTAGGTCGTAGCAAATGACGTAGCTGAAGGCTATGCTAACTATCGTCTCGGCAAATGAGAGCGTAATTTGTCAGTGAACCATCGCTAGCAATGTCGACTGTACAACTGGGGCGAGTGCTAGGAAGTTTCTCTAGACCTGGCGTGTGGCGGCGCTCGGTCTGCAATCACTGACAGTGGCGACACGCGGGTCCGACGTATACTACCGGTCCGCGGCCGATTTAAAGGCTACCACCTAGCAAGTGTGGTGTCTGGCGGTGACACCACAAATATTAATGTCAAATAATGTAGACTCATAAGTAAATGTCATTCCTTTCATGCTTTACTCTTTCAGTGAGGACCTTGAAGTGTGTGTAGTATCGTTCCACAGAGGTTATCTCAAGTATTTCAGAATGATCAACATTTTTGTGTCAGATTAATGGTCTATCTCCTTTCAAACTGAAGGAGCTGTCAGCCAAAATAAACAATATTGCTGTATTATATGTTTATTTTTCTCAATAAATTAGGCTATACAAACCACATGTAACATTTTTTACCCTTTGACAATTACAAAAATCACGTTCTACTTTTTCATGTAGTAAAGATCAAACTTTCCTTTTCCAAGCATACACAAGAAAGTCATCATCATCATTTTTTCACGCAGTAATGACAACTAGCTAAAATGTTCACTTTATCTGGAAGTATAAAACGTTAATCAATTTGTGCTGATAGACCTGGCCTGTGCTGTTTAAAAGTAGAAACTATATGGCAACGTGACTGAATGACACGGTGTGCAGTTGTTTTAACACACATTGCCGGTAACCATCGACAGCTAAGTCGGTAACAAGACTATTTCACTCCGTTTACTGTCTGCATTACATGACGTCTCTTAGTCTTGTGATGTACATTTTAGCTCGTTGACCGACAAATTCAGTAATAGGTTCACCATTCAACTCGTCCTTCATTAATCCAGTCTTCTTTTGATTTACAAGTGCAATGCCATATCTGTTATACAAAGGGCGTTTTTATTTTTTGCAGGAGGAGAATGAAATTTCTTGTGAAGCAAGATTTTGAAATTTATTTGAACGCAGGGCAATAGGAAATTAATCTGTCTTTTGCTTTTGGCCAGCCTATCTAAAAATTTCCACAATCTCTCTCCTAAAACATACGAACTACTCTCAAGAGCCAAAGAAACTGGTACACCTTCCTAATATCGTGTAGGGACTCTGCGAGCACGCAAAAGTGCCGCAACACGACGTGGCAAGAACTTGACTAATGTCTGAATTAGTGCTGGAGGGAACTGACACCATGAATCCTGCAGCGCTGTCCATAAACCCGTAAGAGTACGAAGAGGTGAAGATCTCTTCTGAACAGCACCTTGCAAGGAATCCTAAGTATGCTCGATAATGTTCACGTCTGTGGAGTTTGGTGACCAGCGGAAGTGTTTAAACTCAGAACAGTGTTCCTGGAAACACTCTGTGGCAATTCGGGAGGTGTGGGGTGCCGCATTGTCCTGCTGGAATAGCCCAAGCTCGTCGGAATGTAGAAAGGACATGAATGGATGCTGGTGATAAGACAGAATGCACACGTACGTGTCACATTCAGACTCGTATCTAGACGTGAAGTGAAGTAGAAGGAAGACAAGGATTTCTGGTCAGATGAGTATCGGGTAATATCAACAGCAGCAGAAAATGGTATAACAGGTGTAGGATTCGTTATGAATAGGAAGGTAGGGCAGAGGGTGTGTTACTGTGAACAGTTCAGTGTCCGGGTTGTTCTAATCAGAATCGACAGTAGACCAACACCGACAACGATAGTTCAGGTATACATGCCGACGTCGCAAGCTGAAGATGAACAGATGGAGAAAGTGTATGAGGATATTGAAAGGGTAATGCAGTATGTAAATGGGGACGAAAATGTAATAGTCATGGGCGACCGGAATGCAGTTGTAGGGGAAGGAGTAGAAGAAAAGGTTACAGGAGAATATGGGCTTGGGACAAGGAATGAAAGAGGAGAAAGACTAATTGAGTTCTGTAACAAGTTTCAGCTAGTAATAGCGAATACCCTGTTCAAGAATCACAAGAGGAGGAGGTATACTTGGAAAAGGCCGGGAGATACGGGAAGATTTCAATTGATTACATCATGGTCAGACAGAGATTCCGAAATCAGATACTGGATTGTAAGGTGTACCCAGGAGCAGATATAGACTCAGATCACAATATAGTAGTGATGAAGAGTAGGCTGAAGTTCAAGACATTAGTCAGGAAGAATCAATACGCAAAGAAGTGGGATACGGAAGTACTAAGGAATGACGAGATACGTTTGAAGTTCTCTAACGCTATAGATACAGCAATAAGGAATAGCGCAGTAGGCAGTACAGTTGAAGAGGAATGGACATCTCTAAAAAGGGCCATTACAGAAGTTGGGAAGAAAACATAGGTACAAAGAAGGTAGCTGCGAAGAAACCATGGGTAACAGAAGAAATACTTCAGTTGATTGATGAAAGGAGGAAGTACAAACATGTTCCGGGAAAATCAGGAATACAGAAATACAAGTCGCTGAGGAATGAAATAAACAGGAAGTGCAGGGAAGCTAAGACGAAATGGCTGCAGGAAAAATGTGAAGACATCGAAAAAGATATGATTGTCGGAAGGACAGACTCAGCATACAGGAAAGTCAAAACAACCTTTGGTGACATTAAAAGCAACGGTGGTAACATTAAGAGTGTAACGGGAATTCTACTGTTAAATGCAGAGGAGAGAGCAGATAGGTGGAAAGAATACATTGAAAGCCTCTATGAGGGTGAAGATTTGTCTGATGTGATAGAAGAAGAAACAGGAGTCGATTTAGAAGAGATAGGAGATCCAGTATTAGAATCGGAATTTAAAAGATCTTTGGAGGACTTACGGTCAAATAAGGCAGAAGGGATAGATAACATTCCATCAGAATTTCTAAAATCATTGGGGGAAGTGGCAACAAAACGACTATTCACGTTGGTGTGTAGAATATATGAGTCTGGCGATGTACCATCTGAGTTTCGGAAAAGCATCATCCACACAATTCCGAAGACGGCAAGGGCTGACAATTGCGAGAATTATCGCACAATCAGCTTAACAGCTCATGCATCGAAGCTGCTTACAAGAATAATATACAGAAGAAAATTGAGAATGCGCTAGGTGACGATCAGTTTGGCTTTAGGAAAAGTAAAGGGACGAGAGAGGCAATTCTGACGTTACGGCTAATAATGGAAGCAAGGCTAAAGAAAAATCAAGACACTTTCATAGGATTTGTCGAGCTGGAAAAAGCGTTCGACAATATAAAATGGTGCAAGCTGTTCGAGATTCTGAAAAAAGTAGGGATAAGCTATAGGGAGAGACGGGTTGTATACAATATGTACAACAACCAAGAGGGAATAATAAGAGTGGACGATCAAGAACGAAGTGCTCGTATTAAGAAGGGTGTAAGACAAGGCTGTAGCCTTTCGCCCCTACTCTTCAATCTGTACATCGAGGAAGCAATGATGGAAATAAAAGAAAGGTTCAGGAGTGGAATTAAAATACAAGGTGAAAGGATATCAATGATACGATTCGCTGAAGACATTGCTATCCTGAGTGAAAGTGAAGAAGAATTAAATGATCTGCTGAACGGAATGAACAGTCTAATGAGTACACAGTATGGTTTGAGATTAAATCGGAGAAAGACGAAGGTAGAAAGAAGTGGTAGAAATGAGAACAGTGAGAAACTTAACATCAGGATTGATGGTCACGAAGTCAATGAAGTTAAGGAATTCTGCTACCTAGGCAGTAAAATAACCAATGACGGACGGGGCAAGGAGGACATCAAAAGCAGACTCGCAATGGCAAAAAAGGCATTTCTGGCCAAGAGAAGTCTACTAATATCAAATACCGGCCTTAATTTGAGGAAGACATTTCTGAGTATGTACGTCTGGAGTACAGCTTTGTATGGTAGTGAAACATGGACTGTGGGAAAACCGGAACAGAAGAGATCAAAGCATTTGAGATGTGGTGCTATAGACGAATGTTGAAAATTAGGTGGACTGATAAGGTAAGGAATGAGGAGGTTCAACGCAGAATCGGAGAGGAAAGGAATTTGTGGAAAACACTGATAAGAAGAAGGGACAGGATGATAGGACATCTGCTAAGACACGAGGGAATGACTTCCATGGTACTAGAGGGAGCTGTAGAGGGCAAAAAACTGTAGAGGAAGACAGAGATTGGAATACGTCAAGCAAAAAATTGAGGACATAGGTTGCAAGTGCTACTCTGAGATGAAGAGGTTAGCACAGGAAAGGAATTCGTGGCGGGCCGCATCAAACCAGTCAATAGACTGATGGAAAAAAAAGAAAAAAAATCTAGACGTATCTGGGGTTCCATATCACTCCAACTGCACACGCCCAACACCATCGCAAAGTCTCCACCAGCTTGAACAGTCCCCTGCTGATATGCAGGTTCCACTGATTCAAGAGGCTGTCTCCATACCCGTACACGACCATCCTCTCGATGCAATTTCAAACGAGCCTCGTCCAACCAGGCAACATGTTTACAGTCATCAACAGTCCAATGTCGGTGTCGACGGGCCCAGGCGAGGCGTAAAGCTTTGTGTCGTGCAGTCATCAAGGATACACGAGTTGGCTTTCGGCTTCGAAAGCCCATATCGATGGTGTTTCGTTGAATAGGTCGCTCGCTGACACTTGCTGATGGCCCAGCACTGAAATCTGAAACAATTTTAGGAAGGGCTCCACTTCTGTCACGTTGAACGATTCTCTTCAGTCGTTGTTGGTTCCGTTCTTGCAGAATCTTTTTCCGGCCGCAGCGATGTTGGAGATTTGATATTTTACCGGATTCCTGATATTCACGGTACACTCGTGAAACGGTCGTACGGAAAAATCCCCACTGCATCGCTACCTCGGAGATGCTGTGTCCCATCGCTCGTGCGCGGACTATAACACCACGTTCAAACTTACTTAAATCTTGATAACCTGCCATTGTAGCAACAGTAACCGATTTAACAACTGCGCCAGACATTTGCTGGCTTATATGGGCTTATATAGGCGTTGCCGACCACAACGCCGTATTCTGCCTGTTTACATATCTCTGTATTTGGTTCAAACCTCTCTGAGCGCTATGGGACTGAACATCTGAGGTCATGAGTCCCCTAGAACTTAGAACTACTTAAACCTAACTAACGTAAGGACATCACACACATCGGTGCCCGAGGCAAGATTCGAAGTTGCACCGTAGCGGTTGCGCCGTTCCAGACTGAAGCGCCTAGAACCGCTCGGCCACTGCGGCCGGCTCTGTATTTGAATAAAAAAATGGTTCAAATGGCTCTGAGGACTATGGGACTTAACATCTGTGGTCATCAGTCCCCTAGAACTTAGAACTACTTAAACCTAACTAACCTAAGGACATCACGCACATCAGCCGGCCATGGTGGTCTAGCGGTTCTAGGCGCTCAGTCGGGAACCGCGCGACTGCTACGGTCGCAGGTTCGCATCCTGCCTCGGGCATGGATGTGTGTGATGTCCTTAGGTTAGTTAGGTTTAAATAGTTCTAAGTTCTAGGGGACTGATGACCAATGATGTTAAGTCCCATAATGCTCAGAGCCATTTGAACCAATCACACACATCCATGCCCGAGGCAGGATTCGAAGTTGCACCGTAGCGGTTGCGCCGTTCCAGACTGAAGCGCCTAGAACCGCACGGCTGTATTTGAATACGCGTGCCTATACCAGTTTGTTTGGCGCTTCAGTGTATATCCGGTCTATTATGCGGTCTCACCTAACTTGGCAAGGGACATTGTTGAAAACTACTCACGTAAAATTGCAACTTAATACAAACACAGAATAATTACGATTGGTTGAGCGCGAGTGTCAGAGATGGTAATGTGAAAAACGTACCAGATAATTCTGATATAGGCTATATTTTAGAAGTAGAGCTTAAACATCTCCAGTGTCCATGTTGTACAGATAGACGACAATGACGACCAATTATCCGAATTTCTTTATATATGTTCCAGAGGTGGTTGCCACTGCATATATTTCGTACTTCCAGCTGCTGGCAGACAGTGCAACAACGAATAAGAAAAAAAAAACATACCTGAATTCCAGCAAGTAATCAGTAGGTGAAATAGGTAAGCTTGTTAATAATAATTTATAGGTCAGACATCAGTTTTGTTAGACAGTTTCGTGTGAGTCCAAAGCAAGCGTTGAACACCTGCTAAGACGGCTCAACATCTGTAACTTGCTACAAGTCGCTGTCTCATTTTATTACCCTTTTTTCTGCGTAGTCAACGAGTCAACACTTTTACAGTTCCCAGGCACTTCATATTTCGCCAACTCGATACAAATACCCGTGTTGACGGCCGTTGTGGTGGAGCGGTTGTGGGCGTTTCAGTCCGGAACCACGCGGCTGCTACGGTCGCAGGTTCAAATCGTGCGTCGGGCATGGATGTGTGTGATGTCCTTAGGTTAGTTAGGTTTAAGTAGTTCTAAGTCTAGGGGACTGATGATCTCAGATGTTAAGTTCCATAGTGCTTAGAGCCATTTGAATCATTTTTTTTACCCATGTTCTTTCGTCAACAGAGTAGCCATGAGAAATTGTGGGTTGCTCCAACAAGTTAAAAGATTTTATCAGCGAGTTCAGGCTTGCCGAGAGAGAGCGGCATGCACATTACTCCGAGCTGAGAGTCAGATGCTTTGACGAGAAATGTCAGCGTGTAACGAAATTTCTAATACTTTCCAAAATGGTTTACAGAAACATCAAGCATTATTTGGCCAAGCATCAGTTGTATCATTAACCTACATCAATGATAACTAAAAGGGTATTATTAAAGCATCCAAGAAATCATTTGGATACTTTTGAACATAGTGCCATTTCATACAAAACCCAGAGCTTTCAGGTACTTTTGAAAATGACGCTAATTTATGAAAAATTCAAATACCATTGGACATGGCAGCCTGTGTTGTTGCTAGTCTACAGTCGGCTGTTCTCGTAATGAGTGACGATGCGCAACTTGAGCACTGCTTGTCTGTCAGACTTCAGTTAGAAAACAGCCACCTCAGCGTGTGTCCTGTGCAGTCTTAAGCTGGTGTTGGCTCTTAACCATTCATTCGCAGTCATTTCATGAGTGATTTGTTTACAGACCCACGTTACGGGAAAAGTGGTTTTGCCTTTGCTATCATACACACTGAAGCGCCAAAGAATCTGGTGTAGGCATGCGAAATACGGCGCTGCGGTAGGCAATGCCTATATAAGGCAATAAGTGTCTGGCGCAGTTTTTGATCGGTTACTGCTGTACAATGGCAGGTGGTGTTGTAGTCGACGCACGAGCTATGGGACACAGCATCACTAAGGGAGCGGCGAAGTAGGGACTTTACCATTTCACGAGTGTTCGTGAACATCATAAATCAGGTAAAACATCAAATCTCGGACATCGCTGCGGCCGAAAAAAGATCCTGCAAGAACGGGACCAACGACGACTGAAGAGAATCTATAACACTAGCCTGTCGTTACTCAAGCTAATGTTACCCTCTGAGAGGATTTTGAAATTTTGACCGCTTGTGTGTATGATGGATAAAGGTATCGGACTGTAATTTTGTATATATTGCAAGTAACAGAAAAACTAAACATGCTCTAACTTTGGTGTTTAATGAAAGTAGTAAAATGCACATGTGAATGAAAAAACGAACTGTCGCCAGCCTAGTTAGGTACATTAATTTGGAAATATAAGTTTAAGAAAATTGAATATCAGTTATTGAAGTTACTTTCTTTAATATTCCCTTTGATTAGCACACAGGATCCAAACGGACACAGGACACTCTGATCTGTGTGTATCAGTAGTTACCAATAATGTACATACTAGTAATCGTAGAGGCCGGCCGCTGTGGCCGAGCGGTTCTAGGCGCTCCAGTCTGGAACCGCGCGACCGCTACGGTCGTAGGTTCGAATCCTGCCTCAGGCATGGATGTGTGTGATATCCTTAGGTTAGTTAGGTTTAAGTAGTTCTAAGTTCTAGGGGACTGGTGACCACAGCAGTTAAGTCCCATAGTGCTCAGAGCCATTTAGTAATCGTAGAAAGCATACTCGAACTAATATCACACTAAAATGTTGTTACTTGGATCATTACTGGAGAGAAGTGTAGAACTAATATTGGGCAGCAGGGGCTTCTGACGTAACTGACATATAAATACCACAATTAAAATAAATAATACCACAATCACACTGTTTATACTCCCATTTATAGAAATATATAAGATTTCCTTAGTAGTAATAATAATCCATTTATATTTTTAATGTGTTAAGAGTATGATGGGGATCCATAAATTAGTATGATGTCACTAGTCAACTTCTAAGATTACTTCATTCTCAAAGACTAAATTGTTCAAATGGCTCTGAGCACTATGGGACTTAACTTCTAAGGTCATCAGTCCCCTAGAACTTAGAACTACTTAAACCTAACTAACCTAAGGACAGCACACACATCCATGCCCGAGGCAGGATTCGAACCTGCGACCGTAGCAGTCGCGCGGTTCCAGACTGTAGCGCCTTTAACCGCTTGGCCACTCCGGCCGGCTTTCAAAGACTAATTCAAACAAAATTAACTCTTAACTTCACTGGGAATAGTTTATATTTTTACTTTGCAAGTCAAATTGTTCAACACTGAGCTCAATTAGCTTAAAAAAACGTTATATTTCAAATAAGTTTAACTTATGTACCGTTTTCATCAGCTGTGAAGCAGATATTTTAGACAGCAACATTTACACAGTCTTTCGCTGAATTTTTCAAAACGATCCTTTGCAATAAATTGAGAGCACTTCAGCAAAATTGTAACTAACTTCAACTTTTGCTATTCATTGCACATTTGACAAACATGAATAAATCACTAGTATATTTGAAACATGATACTCCGTTTTATAAACACTTAGGAGAGGATCCAGCATAGGTTCATGATCAGGATAGAAGATATGACTGTAAACACAGATTTATAGCACTTGGATTATTAGTAAAATCGCCCACGAAAATCAACTGGTCCATGCTCCGATACGTATCTGTACGCATGAAGTTTGTGGAGCAGTGACGAAGTGGTGGTTGTAAGCGACGTGACGGCTAACTGTACTCACGGCACTTGATGTTTGAATGCTCTGTACAATTTCTTCTTGGCGACAGATTTTTAATGTGTTACAGCCTCTCCTTATTTCCGAGAGTACCATCCAATAACCAAATCCACATCTGAGGCAAAATTCCTTGCAAAGCGGCTTCCAATTGCCTCCCTTGGCACTGTCGATGTGTACCGTGCAACGGCTAGCCACTGACTGCGTACCGTTCACACCAAGTAGCCGTCCCGTTCGACCGCCAAAACCATCTTTTACATCGCGCTGAGGCACTTCCGTTGCGGAGGGACTAGGCTACATGTTTTACATTTTACAATACAAGTGCCCCGGGCATGAACCAGTTTCCAATAACATTGTTTTTCTTTTAAATAAACACACACTATAAAATGTCATTATTTTAAATATCATTTAGCTTTTTCCATATATGTTACAGAACTCTAAATCAGTGTCACAAATCAGTGACTTAAACTTACAAAGAACACATAATTACAGTTATACCGTTACATAATATAAACCTGCTTCTAATCGATATAAGTGTTACAAATCGTTCAACCGTTCCGTAAATTTACATTTCAGTGCTGGGCCATCAACAAGTGTCAGCGTGCGATCCATTCAATGAAACGTCATCGATATGGGCTTTCGGAACCGAAGGTCCACTCGTGTACCCTTGACGACTGCACGACACAAAGCTTTACACCTCGCCTGCATCCGTCAGCAACGACTTGGACTGCGGACGACTGGAAACATGCTGTCTGGTCGGACGAGTCTCGTTTCAAATTGTATCGAGAGGATGGACGTGTTACGGGTATGGAGAGAACCTCATGAATCCATGGAACCTGCATGTCAGCAGGAGACTGTTCAAGCTGTCGGAGGCTCAGTAATGGTGTGGGGTGTGTGCAATTGGAGTACTATGGGACCCCTGGTACGTCTAGGTACCATTCTGACAGGTGACACGTACGTAAGCATCCTGTGTGATCACCTGCATCCATTCATGTCCATTGTGCATTTCGATTGACTTGGATAATTCCAGCAGGGCAATGCGACACGCCACACCTCCAGAATTGCTACAGAGTGCTTCAGGAACAATTTTCTAAGTGCAAACACTTCCGCTGGCCACCAAAATCCCCAGAAATGACCATTATTAAACATATCTGGGATGCCTTGCAACGTAACCTTACAGGTTTATGGACAGCCCTGCAGGATTCATAGTGTCAGTTCCCTCCAGCACTACTTCAGACATTAATGTAGTCCGTGCCACGTCCTGTTGCGGCAATTCTGTGTGCTCATGGGGCCCCTACACGATAATAGGCAGGCGTACCAGTTTCTTTGGCTCTTTAGTGTAATTTCATTCCTGTCGGTTTTTCACTATTAATTATGATTACTACCTGTGTATACTAAAGATGTAATCACCGTTTACAAATGTGGTTACCAACATACAAGACCGTCGTAAGCAATCTGCCGCCTCTGACAATATTGAGATCAGTGAATCTTGTGACTGAGCCTGCAAATAAAGAAAATATGGTGTTCTGCAACTGTTGTTTATTAGAAAGTAGGAACGCCCGACCAATATGGCGAAATTTAGTTGATCTTGTCGTAACTAGTTTTAATTGAGTATTATGACTTCTAGATCTGACTCTCGTTGTCACGTATAGATCTTTTCTGCTGTTGTAAATTGCTCAAAATGTGTATGCGTTCACTAGATTGATCTCCAGGTTTATTTGGACAGCGCTTATCTTGCAAATATATGGTCACACAGTCATATCGTAGCCTTTCGCAATTAAACCTTCGTCTTGATATGAGTCAGCACATAAAGCTCTCCTCTTCCGAGCTTGATAACAATAGTTAGAGCTTTGTGATACTTATGTAAGGCAAGTAAATTTTTCTCCTTTTGATGTATTTCGATTTTCATCAGGGCTATTACCAATGAATACGTCTTCATCTTCGACAGTGTGAGACAAATATCTTCTACTGCGAACCCTTTGTTTTCCATACTTTTCGAGGAGGTAGTTTGAATCAAAACAGGTTTTGAGGTATGCTTGTATATGCCAAAGTTACATTGTAAGATTTGCTTTCACAATTATGCTGAACCTACATCACTACCTATAATGCACTCACGACAGCTGCGCTGTTCGCTGAACTCCAGATCTGCAATAAAATACAGGTGTCCAGAACAAGAAATGGCACTTAAACATGGGCTCGAGAGTGCATACCTTAAGATGCAAAAGCACTTGTTCGTCTTCGCTGCTGTGAAACACATCTCTTCTACTGAACACGTTCTTGTAGCTCATAACGTATGCGCTTTACAGCCCATGTTTACAAGACATTTTTCTTGTTTGGTCCGTACTACAAGGTGTACAAATTTGCTTCCGCCGTTTGCCGATAGGAGGCGACAACGGTAAGTAGCGGCCGAAACAAACAGATCTCAGACTTCAGGCAGTTACCTTCGATCTCGGTCAACATAACCTCATTCAAACATTAGTCGATTTTTGTCTGCATGATAAAGTTGTTCTTGATTGAAAATGTCAGTTTACGAGCCTATTCCCGTCATTTGCGGGAGGTGATACTGTTTTGTTTCAGTATGTAGAAAATAGCGGCTGAGTCTCATAGAATGGTCTCAAGTACGTATGGTAAGGACGCTATTAGTGAAAGAACGTGTCGTGAGTGGTTTCAGCGCTTCAAGAACGGTTATTTTAACGTCGTAGATCGGCATAGTGGTGGAAGAGCGAATGTTTTCGAAGATGCAGAACTGGAGACATTGCTGAGGGAAGACTAGCGTCAAACTCAAGAAGAACTGGCACTATTAGTGGGAGTAGCACAGCAAGCCATTTCAAAACGTCTCAAGGCTATGGGCATGATTGAGAAAGAAGGAATTTGGATCCCGTGTGAGCTGAAATCAAGAGACGTTGAATGGCGTTTGTGTGTTTGTGAACAGTTGCTTCAGAGGCAAAAACGGAAGAGATTTCTGCATCGCATTGTGACCGTGGACGAAAAATGGGTTCATTACGATAACCAAAACGCAAAAAATCATGGGGATATCCAGGCCATGCTTCCACATCGACGGCCAAACTGAATATTCACGGCTCCAAGATCATGCTCTGCATTTGGTGGGACCAGATCGGCGTTGTGTACTATGACGTGTTAAAACCAAGTGAAACAATCACAGGTGCTCGTTATCGAACGCAATTAATGCGTTTGAGCAGAGCATTAAAAGACAAACGGCCGCAATACAGCGAGAGGCACGATAAAATGATTTTGCAGTACGACAACGCTCTACCCCACGTTGCAAGAGAGACCAAACGTACTTGGAAACATTAAAATGGGAAGTCCTACCCCACCCGTCGTATTCTCCAGACATTGCTCCCTCTGACTATCACTTGTTTAGATCAATGGCGCATGGCCTGGCTGACCAACACTTCCGATCTCATGAAGAAGACACAAATTGGATCGATTCGTGGATCGCTTCAAAAGATGAACAATTTTTTCGAAGCGGGATTCGTACACTGCCCCAAAGATGGGAGAAAGTAGTGGCCAACGATGGAAAATACTTTGAATGAGACATGTGTAACCAATTTATTTCATTAAAGCCTCAAATGTTGGGGGAAAAAGGCGGAAGCAAAGTTGCACACCTTGTAGAAATCAAAGAGATTCCAGTAGAAGAGATCTGCTTCACAGTATCGATGATGTAGAAGCGTTCGTCGCTCTTAGAGGCGTGCATTTTAGAACCGATCTTTGCTTCGAGTGACGGTTAATGCTGTTTGAGGATGACGCTGGCTGGAGTGGTTGTCCAGTGATGTCTCATATGTGCTCAGTGGGAGATATACCTGGCTATGGAACAGGCCAAGGCAACATCGAGCATGTTGGGTAACAACAATGGTACGTGGGCGACCGAAGAGCATGTAGGGTTACAACAGCGACATGTGGACGAGCGTTATCATGTTGGAGAACACCCTCAGGAATGCTTTTCATGAATGGCATCACGTGTCGAATAAGCAGATTTACGTTCAAATTTGCAGTTATTGTGACATGTGGACGAGCGTTATCCTGTTGGAAGACACCCTCTGGAATTCTTTTCATGAATAGCACCACAACATGTCGAATCAGCAGTCACGTTCAAATTTACAGTTATTGTGACATATGGACGAGCGTTATCTTGTTGGAAAACACCCTCTGGAATGCTTTTCATGAATGGCACCACAACGTGTCGAATCAGCAGATTTACGTTCAGATTTGCAGTTATCGTGACATGTGGACGAGCGTTATCTTGTTGGAAAACACCCCCTGGAATGCTTTTCGTGAATGGCACCACAACGTGTCGAATCAGCAGATTTACGTTCAGATTTGCAGTTATCGTGACATGTGGACGAGCGTTATCTTGTTGGAAAACACCCCCTGGAATGCTTTTCATGAATGGCGCCACAACGTGTCGAATCAGCAGATTTACGTTCAGATTCGCAGTTATTGTGCGTGGGATCACCACAAGTGTGCTCCTGCAGTCATACAAAATCGCACCCCAGACCAGAACACCAGGTATAGGTCGAGTGTGTCAGCATGCGGGCAAGTTGGTAGCAGGCACTCAACTGGTCTCCTTGGAACCAACACACGGTCATTACTGGCACAGAAGCACAAACAGCTTTCATTAGAAAATATAACAGACCTGGACCCTGCCCTCCAAAGAGATCTCGCTTGACACCACTGAAGTCGCAAATGGCGTTGATTTGAGTTCAATGGAACGCAAGCTACAGGGCGTCTGGCTCGTAGTTTGCCCTTGAAGTAATCTATCCGTCACAGCCCGCTGTGTCACTGTGGTGCCAACTTCTGCTCCGATTGCTGCTGCAGATGCAGTACAATGCTACATGGCCATATGCCGAAAGTGTCTTCCCTCTCGGTAGTGCCACGTGTCAGTCCGGACCTCGGTCTTCCTGCGACCGTACATTTTCGTGACTACCGCTGCCAAAACCGTGTACAGTGGCTGCATTCCTGCCAAGTCTATTGTATCACAGAAGGAGCATTCAGCTTCTCGTAGTCCTGTTAAACGGCCCCGTTCGTACCCAGTGAAGTGTTGATAGTGACCTCTTTGTCGCCTTACAGGGATTCTTGACTAACAACAGCTCGCCACATCTCGTCTCAAACGTAACTACCGCTCCCGTTTGTTGCAGCGCGTATATGAAGCAATACCTGATTAGCATGATTATGTCGGAGCTACTAGAAATAGCGACTGCGAGAAATCTGAATATACATCACCTTTTAGGTGTAAAAACACACCTACCAGCTTTCGTTTATGTCGGACAATTCCTTCATTGTGATGCGATTTGTTTTCCGTCAGTGCGTTTAATGCTATTCTAGAAATCTCGCCTCTTGACTTGCATTTATTGCAATAGTTCAACATATTCCTGCCAACTGCATACTCTGAGAACATCAGTTATTTGCCTGCAAGCTACCGGCGAATGGAATTTAATTACGGAGAGCACATCAGATTCAGTGGCGAGGATAAATTTTCTACGCTCCAGAGGCTCAATTCAGCGACGCAGGAAGACTGAGAAAGGAGCGCATTTTACGCTTCGTCTGCATCTATTACAGTCTGGTTATTCTACCAAGCTTTATAACTTGGAAGGAAGCAGAAAACGACGTTTATTAAGGAGCTTTTGTCTCGTAAAATCAGCTCCACAAGTTCTTGCGACGAAACAAGGCAGTTTCATTTATTATATCATGAATAATTAAGCGAAAATCACTCGCATACAGGAGGGTTGCAGTCTTCTCGATACAGTGGAATTTGCATGGAAAAAGAAATCGTTACACGTCCACCTTTCGTATTAAAAAACCAATCGTCTGCTTTCTTTGATGTAGATGTTTTTGACATTCCTGTGTCCTGACGTCAGCGTGCTAACTGAAAATAATATTTTCCTGATATCTGAAACAAAAATAGCACTTGTGGTACGTAAGGAAGATGCTGCAAGAGGTGATACCTTAAAATTATCATGCAACGAATAGAGAAAGAAAACATTTTAGAAAGCGATAGCAAATTACTTCTGTGTCAAAACATCTCAATACAGCTGTTCAGTTTGGAACAGTTCTGATTATGCAGAAAACGGATGTTTTAACGAAATGTGCTACACAATAATTGATTTCGTTTTATAGGTCGCAAACACACGCTGAATTTGATAGATTCGAATGCTTGCGATGTAAGAGTAAAATAACGGTGCTGGACAAATCGAGCAGACAATAAGAGCAAACATTATGATAGGAAATACAATACTAATGCATGAAAATGATTTCTGCTACTTCCGAAGTACAATAACATGCCGTCACATGTATAACGGATGTTATGGATTGAATTGTAATAACGGAACAATCTTTCAGTAGGAAGAGCAATTTATTAACTAACAACTACCTTGATATAGAAACTAGAAACTATAATTTTCAGCTAAGATTTTGAAGGCTGAGCTCTGGGGAAACAAGTAGGGAAAAAATTAGAAGCCGTCGAGATGTAGATTGTAGAAGAGTCATTTCAACGTCCTGGAGTGAAAGAAAATATATAATGAGCAAATACTGAAAGAAATAGAGAAAAGTAAGTTGATTAACATGATATAAAGAAGAAAAACTAATTTCGTTGACATTAATAAGAAATATCTACTTAATAAAAAATATCTTAGAAGAAAAATACCTGGTAACATATCAAGTAGCAAGCCCAGAATGTCCGTATTACAAAGTATTGTCAGTAGTACGAACTGCAGCAATTACAACAAAGTGATGAAGATGTCAGGAAACAGAAAGGTAGCTACATCAAAAGGCGTTGACTTTAGTGTCTAATGATGAGTAGAGTTACGAGAATCTAGGCTAATGACATAGGAAAAATCAAAACCCTTCCCCAGCACCGAATGAAGACAGAGGATTTGACGTTATTAGTATCTTGTTCTACATTTGACTTCATTAAGGTCGGTAATATAGAAGTGTTATCACCAACGACACAGATACAACAGCACACTGCCTGCGTCCATTACATCCATCTTTAATTGAACACACACACACACACACACACATACACACACACACACACACACACACACACACACACACAAATACACGACTCAAATCTCAAAGAAGTATGAGTGATGGGAGAAGTTTATTTCGCAGTAAGATGGCTGTGATCTAAAGATGAACAATACCATATAACACGTTTTTAGAGTATTTCCAAACATAAGCAACGAACGTTGGAGCGTGATTCCTAGGATCATAACAAAACAAAATGTTTGTGTGAGCATATGTGTCATAATGCGGTGGTAGTGAGGTATAGACGATGCATGAAATGCCATATTATGCATCCATGCATTTTCTCTAGCGACAAAACAATGCTGGGAAGAGAAGGCGACATTAAACTGCATGGCATTCACATGTGGGCAGGTATTAATACACATGGTTGGACAGACGTGTCTTACAGAAGCGCCAAATTGCTCATGCTATATATACATTGACATCGATGTACATCCACCGCAAACCCTTGTACGGCGCGTAGCGGAAGCTGCCTTGTAGCAGTACTAGTCATTTCAATCCCCGTTCCACTTGCAAATAGAACGACGGAAAAACGACTGTCTAAAAACTGCCGCACGATCTATAATATCTTGCAGCTGTCCGCCCCTGGTAGCTGAGTGGTCAGCGCGACGGAATGTCATACCTAACGGCCCGGGTTCGATTCCCGGCTGGGTCGGAGATTTTCTCCGCTCAGGGACTGGGTGTTGTGTTCTCCTTATCATCCTCATTTCATCCCCATCGACAAGCAAGTCGCCCAAGTGGCTTCAACTCAAAAGACTTGCACCAGAAAATGGTTCAAATGGCTCTGAGCAGTATAGCACTTAACTTCTGAGGTCATCAGTCCCCTAGAACTTAGAACTACTAAAACCTAACCAACCTAAGGACATCACACACATCCCTGCCCGAGGCAGGATTCGAACCTGCGACCGTAGCAGCAGCGCGGTTCCGGACTGAAGCGCCTAGAACCGCTCGCCCACAGCGGCCGGCTACACTGGACATCCTCCATTAATTTTGAATATATTCCAATCTCTATCCTCCTCTATAGTTTTGACCCTCTAAGGTTCCCTCTATTTATTATTTGGTGCTTAATACGTGTCCTATTTCCCGGCTATTCCTTTCCTGCCCGATTCTATCGAGAACCTCCACATGTCGTACCAACCCACTTCCGTTTCAGCATCCTTCTCTAACATCCCATATTGGACGCCTCGATTCTCTGCTTTTCCGATTTTCCCACACTGCTTGATTTACATCCTTACGCTGCTGTGCTCGAGACGTACGTTCTCAGAAATTTCTTCCCCAGATTAAGGCCAATGTTTGATACTTTTTTGTAACGAAGAATGCCCTCTTCGGCTGTAATTGCTGCTCAAATCTTCATCGTTTCCTTCATCATGCGTTATTTTGCGTCTAAGTTGAAAGAACTCTCTCACGTCTTTGAGAGATGCAGTTGTCTCTGAAAATTATTTGAAGGTCCATGACATCTATCGTAGCCACTCTCCTCTACCTAACTGATCCGAGACGGGGCTACAATAGTATCATGTAGGAGTACGCCCAACATATATTGTGCTAAACGGAATTAGGTATGCGAAACGTGTGACAGAGACGCCCACACATAGCATATGGGGGAGAAACGGTAAATTTTATCACTCTCTCGCCTGTGCAATGGACAACATAGAATCAGGCCCTACTCGAGAGTAATTTTTAACTCACAAAACTTGAGCAAAAGAAATGCGTCTCCGTTTGTCCCGGTGAGGGGTTTATTCAATTAAGGGAAAAATTATCTAGGGTTTCTATATTGTGGGACCTACAGCATATATTATGTCACAGTCGGACATTATGCAGAGAATTGGAAAAATGCTGCTTGATATTTGATATTATTATTTGAAAATAATATTACAACCAGCAAATGCAGACAGCAATAATGGTTTACTCAGAGTTGACATATGACCATCTACAACGTCAGAACATGCGGTGGTGAAGACAATAACGCCGAAATAAGCTTATATACTAAAATAAAATGTCATGCAGCATACTGTTTTCCGATTCTTTGCCTAAACATCTAGGTATTCACCAGGACTAGAGGTCCTTGTTTGTGGGATTCATCCACGAGATGAATCCCACAAACTGCAACAAGGAAAGAAATTAGAAAAGGGGCTAAAGAATTAATGTTTGGAAAATGGAGTCTTTCTATGCACACGACAGCGAGAAGTACATATGCACACGCCTTACAGTATTCGGTAAGGTGGCGGACGTAACCGCGAGATTAAAATGAGAACTTGAGGAAGCCTTGTCCTCTGTACTTACATTACCGATAAGGAAGTAGTTCAGCGGATCTGCAAGAATGTACCACACAACGTCTATGAAAGGGACAGCTGAGAAGAAGGAGGAGACAAGGTGGAAAAGAATAGTAGTACCTTCCAGCAAGAGGGAAAGACATTAAGCGTCTGATGGACGCTAAAACTGCACACGTGGGGAATCGATTTACACAACGGTAATAATTAAAACTTTCGGGCTAAGAGGCCGTGGTCCAATAGTAGAAATACTTCTCCCTGACGTTTCGTTGCCAGCTGCGGGCAACATCATCTGAGACAGATTAATTTCTTGGACGTCTCAGTAATTAAACGAGCAGATGGGACTCTGGGCCATAAAGACTACAGAAAAGATACGCATACCGATCGTTATCTTCATAAGGATACGAACTATCATCCCAGGCAGAAGAGAGGTATTATCAAGACATTGGTGGACAGGGCTAATAAAATCTGTGAGCCAGCTTATTTGCAAGAAGAACTAAGCCACTTGCAAACCGCTTTCCAGAAAAATGGGTACGCTGGCAGGGAGATAGATCGAGCACTCCATCCCAGAAGAAAAATGTCCGAAAACGTGCAACAACAACAACCATAGGTGGGGAAAGTTTTTCTTCCATTCATCCACAATATTACGGACCGTATCGGGAAAGTGCTGCCCAAGTTCAGAGTTCAAACAATCTTCAGACCCACCAAGAAGATTAGTGAATGCTTAAGATCGGCGAAACATGCACGACACCCTTTAGCTACTCCTGGTGTGTATAAAATTCCATGTAGTTGTGGGAAGGTTTACATTGGAACCACAAAAAGAAGTATCAATACTCGCCTAACTGAACACAAAAGGAACTGTCGACTGGGACACACGGACAAATCAGCTGTAGTGGAACATGTTTTTGAAACGGGTTACCATGAAATAAAATTTAGTGAGACGAGCGTGCTAGCTAAGACATCGCATTATTATGCACGTATGTGTAGAGAGGCTGTAGAGATTTTTAAACACCACAATAATTTTAACAGGAAAGAAGAAGGCTTGAAGTTAGATAAGATATGGCGATCGACTTTGTACCAAAGATGTGACAATCGATTACCTTCGATCGAGAGTAATGACGCCAGCCAGAGATAGTTTTACCGTTGACAACACGTGACGAGTGGTGGCGCCCTCTACGCGCTCTATATAAATAGGCCCTCCACGGCCTAGCAGCCAGTCGTAGACTCACCTCAGATGATGTTGCCCGCAGCTGGCAACGAAACGTCAGGGAGAAGTATTTCTACTATTGGACCACGGCCTCTTAGCCCGGAAGTTTTAATTACTGAAGACGCCGCCCGTGAAAGCCTACACGCTATGATTACAACGGTAATAAATAACTATAATGATTCATTAGAAAAAATTTCAAAGAGCCGGCCGGTGTGGCCGTGCGGTTAAAGGCGCTTCAGTCTGGAACCGCGTGACCGCTACGGTCGTAGGTTCGAATCCTGCCTCGGGCATGGATGTGTGTGATGTCCTTAGGTTAGTTAGGTTTACTTAATTCTAAGTTCTAGGCGACTGATGACCTCAGAAGTTAAGTCGCATAGTGCTCAGAGCCATTTGATCGAATTTCGAAGAGAAGTGAATTAAACGCAACCGATAAACTGAAACAAAGAAAGGAACTACATCTGAACACTGAGATTAACACTAACACCTACCATTATCATTGACGGCGTAGCATCGCCCAACAAACAAGCCCTCAACTTATAATCTGCATTATTGGAATTCTTATCCAAATTTGACGCACAAAATTAACATCACACGATTAATTTCGAGAAGAGGCAGTTAATGGTGTTGTTACTATCAGCACAGGCTGAACTCATCTGTATGGGGAATGGCCTAACTTAGTGGTGCCCTTAGCACGCGATACTCAGTCGCCGACGACTAGAACACTAGTGCCTTAAAATGGCCACTGAGAAACAGAGACGGTGCACCAGACTTCGGAACCAGAGACCGAATTTTTACCACAATTGCTAGCCCAACACGGCATGTCACGGCCTGTAATTTGCCAATTGTGTTTGAGCAAGCAACTTAATGGTAGTAAAGAATCACCAGAAAAGAAAGAAAAGTAGGTTGGCAATGCTGCATAGACGAGCAGGAAAAAGATCCCCTCTGACTGAAGGGAGAAGTGTGAAGCTAACCTTCCGATACCACAGCAGAGACAAGGGCCGGAAAAGGCGTCCACGATGGAACTCCACTGCATGGCCGCCATCAGACCAACAAAATAAAGAATTAACCAGAATTCTTTCGTAATGTGAGCAGAGACTAACGGAAGTCTCAAAGTGTAGAAAATAAGGTTAACGTTACAGTATTATACAAACCATTAAAAAATTAATGTGTAAGATGAGATTACATCATTCTCACACATCGTCTGCTACGTGGTTTTCTGGTTTTAGGTTCGTCGCTAATCTCATTTCTGCTACTCCTCACTATGCCCGCATTTCTTTGGTTCACATTCAGTCCATATTCTGTTCTCATTGAACAGGTCCTTTAATTCTTCACTAGTTTCATACAACATTATCAGCGAATCTGATAATTGCTATTATTCACCCCAATTCTTATTATTTCAGTCAGTACGTCTTCAATGTACTCCTTAAACAGAAGAAAGACTGCATCCCTGTTTTAAATCCTTTGTAATCGCAATAGTTATCTTTTGGCTCTCCATTCATTGAGTAAAGCTACTCATCTAGGAATTAATAGGAAATCAAGAAAATGAGAAGGAATCATTTTTAATACGTGTAGGAAAAACGGTACCGTACCTGAAGAAAGGAGCACTGCTAAAGTGATTTTTATAATTAAAAAAGGCAATTGGAAGAACACATAAAAGTATAAAGACTTAAGTGTACTAAATGCAGGATATAAAATGTAGGGGAAAATTCTTAACCAAAGATGGCAAGCTATCGCTGGCGCACAAAATTCAGACGAACAATCGGGCTTTAGGAAGAGCTGTTCGTGTAATAATGACACGCTTATAATAAGACAAATTATTGAAACACGTCGAGTACTTACCTTAGAAACGTTTTTATCATTTAATGATTACGAGAAAGCCTTTGATAAGGTAAACAGATCTCTTACATGGAAAACGTTAGAAATCAAAGGCTTTCCTATACATCTTATTGATGCCATAGTCTATATTATATGTAAATACAAAAAGAGTTTTAAGTTCAGGTTCGGAAATTTCTGACGAATATTTAATAAGCCATGGTATCCGACAAGGATGTATTCTGTCATCCATTTTATGCAGTGTATAATATATTGACAACATAGTTGTGAAGTGGGAAGATGAAATCCAATTAGGAATTAAAACAGAATCTAGCATATCATTAAATAATATACAGGGCTATTACAAATGATTGAAGCGATTTCATAAATTCACTGTAGCTCCATTCATTGACATATGGTCACGACACACTACAGATACGTAGAAAAACTCATAAGTTTTGTTCGGCTGAAGCCGCACTTCAAGTTTCTGCCGCCAGAGCGCTCGAGAGCGCAGTGAGACAAAATGGCGACAGGAGCCGAGACAGCGTATGTCGTGCTTGAAATGCACTCACATCAGTCATAACAGTGCAACGACACTTCAGGACGAAGTTCAACAAAGATCCACCAACTGCTAACTGCATTCGGCGATGGTATGCGCAGTTTAAAGCTTCTGGATGCCTCTGTAAGGGGAAATCAACGGGTCGGCCTGCAGTGAGCGAAGAAACGGTTGAACGCGTGCGGGCAAGTTTCACGCGTAGCCGCGGAAGTCGACGAATAAAGCAAGCAGGGAGCTAAACGTACCACAGCCGACGGTTTGGAAAATCTTACGGAAAAGGCTAAAGCAGAAGCATTTCTTAAACAGGAGATTGGAAAACCGATGGATCGGTCGTGGTGGAGATCATGATCAACAATTCATGTCATGGCCTCCACGCTCTCCCGACTTAACCTCATGCGATTTCTTTCTGTGGGGTTATGTGAAACATTCAGTGTTTAAACCTCCTCTACCAAGAAACGTGCCAGAACTGCGAGCTCGCATCAACGATGCTTTCGAACTCATTGATGGGGACGTGCTGCGCCGAGTGTGGGAGGAACTTGATTATCGGCTTGATGTCTGCCGAATCACTAAAGGGGTACATATCGAACATTTGTAAATGCCTAAAAAAACTTTTTGAGTTTTTGTATGTGTGTGCAAAGCATTGTGAAAATATCTTAAATAATAAAGTTATTGTAGAGCTGTGAAATTCCTTCAATCATTTGTAATAACCCTGTATATTTGCTGATAACCAGGTAATTAAACAGAAAGCAGAAGATAATTTACAAAAAGTGCTGCACTGAGCGAAAACGCATGTACTACAATTTAACTATATCTCCAAATAAGACAGAGATAATGGCGCTCAAAGAAGGGAATCCAGTCAGATAGAAAATAACAATAAATGAGAAAATTTTGGAACAAGTATCCCACTTCAATTATCTAGGATCTGATATTAGTTTTAACTATAACAAAGACAACGAGTACAAATTAAATAAATTTCAAACTATCTGCGAGAAGGAAAACAAAAAAGGAAACACAAATGAAATTCTATAAAGTTATGAATGTAACTACTCTTGCATGTGGTGCCGAATCATGGACAATAACAAAATAAGAAAAATCACATATACGGGCGGCAGAGATGAGGAATCAAGAGATACGTAAGGGGCCATAATAAAATGCATAAAGTAAGGAGTGAAAATACGACATCAGATTCAAAAATCCTTTCAGTTAATAACAGGACAGAAGAAAATAGAATAACGTACAAAGATCGTGTTGACAGAGTGATGGAAAACAGATTACTGAAAAGAATAACGAATCATCGACCGACTGGAAAGAGAGAACTAGGTAGACCTCACACGAGGTGGGTGGATGATAGAGACCTGAACACGTGACTATAACACCTGATCCTTGGGAAAATATGACGGTTGGAGTACCTTGAATATCACCCTTCTCTCCCTATAACTTAAAGCTAGTAATTGACAACTTCTGTCTACTACCTGGAAAACGCGAAACATCAACAAGAAACAGCACTGGTCATGCGTTCCACCTGTAGAATCCGAACCCTGTACTTCAACCACTGCACTATGCCGAAAAAATGTGATGTACAAGCTCGAGGGCTGCTAGGGTCCACTGGGGTGCGCTGACCGAACTGCATAGCTGGAGCGCTTGCGAACATTGGATGCCCGCCGCGACGGCCACTGCTGACAGAAACTAATTACCAGGCCGTCGGACTGCGAGACTACGCTAATGAACCGCGAGCGCGCGCCGAAAGGGAAACTTTAATTAGAGTACCGTCAGCCAGGAAAATCTGTCCTCCACCTGTGACCTTCACCTCTCTCTGCAACGGCAAATGGTTTGCACGATGCGGCGCAATTATCGTGATACTCGACTCGAATTGGAGAGCATCGCCCTTCAAATTCCTGACTAGCCATCCAGTTTAATTTTAAACGAGATTTCCCAAAATTCCACGTAACGCAGTTCTGAGTGACATCTGTAGGGACCTTGCCGCCGATAGTTACTTTTCCTACCTTCCTTTGCGTAGGCGTGTGACTACTGACATCGGTTTTTGTGCGCCAGAAACTTAATTTGGTTTGCTGTAACGTACTAGTTTCCAAACGCTTGGAAAAATTGTAGGCTGAAAAATGACGGAGCTCAAGCGAACTGTACACATTCGACGATACAAGCTATGCTAAGTCAAAGACTGCGGTGAACAGGTTGTTAGGGGTGCAAATGCAGATATTGTTATCATTGGTATCTTAATATGTGACCACTACGTTGTGTTAGCTGCTTTCCCTCTGTATCTAATAATCTTCCAGAACACACGTCACATAATTTACTTCTTGATATTTTCTGCACGGTCGTAACTAAGAGCACTACGTCTGTCAGTACAGACTAACCGATTTGTTCACATGTCCACACAACACTCGACCTTCTGACCAGAGTAAAATAAACATTAATGGCTTGCTCTAACCGCATTTACTTGGAGGTACTGAACAAATCTAAAAACCTACTACTCCCAATGGCTATAATTATGAGTCTGTCAATGAAGTAAATACTGATACAATGTAGTTCAGTACGGTGTTCTCAGCCACCAATAAAAATATCTTCGCTTATGCCCCAAACACATGGCTTGTGACACAAAATCCTATTGTAGATTCCGTAGCACTTTGAATACTAGTTAAGCAATTATTTGATAATCCTTTCATGTTGATCTGTGAATGTATGTAGTATGTTGCCTCCTACTGAATTATACCTCGCAGGTTTGAATCCTGCCTCGGGCATGGATGTGTGTGATGTCCTTAAGTTAGTTAGGTTTAAGTAGTTCTAAAATCTAGGGGACTGATGACCTCAGATGTTAAGTCTCATAGTGCTCAGAGCCATTTTGAGCCACTTCGTTTTTAGAGTTCCGTACGTCAATCAGTATAAATGGAGCCCTTATACACTGAAGAGCCAAAGAAACTGTTACACCTCCCTAATGTCGTATAGGGCCTTCGAGAGCACGCACAAGTGCCGCAACACGACATGGCATGGACTCGACTAATGTCTGAAGTATTGCTGAAGGTAAGTGACACCATGAATCCTGCAGGGCTGTCTGTAAATCCGCAAAGGTACGAGGGGGTGGAGATCTCTTCTGAACAGCTCGTTGCAAATCATCCCAGATATGCTCGATAATGTCCATGTTGGGGAGTCTGGTGGCCTTCGGAAGTGTTTAAACTCACAAGAGTGTTCCTGGAACCTCTCTGTAGCAATTCTGGATGTGTGAGGTGTAGCATTGTCCTGCTGGAATTGCCCAAGTCCGTCGGAACGCACAATGAACATGAATGGATGGAGGTCATTGGACAGAATGCTTACGTATGTGTCAACTGTCAGAGTCGTATCTAGACGCGTCAGGGGTGCTATATCACTCCAACTGCACATGCCCCACACCATTACAGAGCCTGCACCAGCTTGTCCCCTGCTGATATGCAGCGTCCCTGGATTCACCAGGTTGTCTCCATCCCCGTTCACGTCCATCCGCTCGATACAATTTCAAACGAGACCCTTTCGATCAGGCAACATGTTTCCAGTCATCAACAGCCCAATCTCGGTGTTCAGGGGTCCAGGCGAGGCGTGAAGCTTTGTGACCTGCAGTCATCAACGGTACATGAGTGGGCCTTCGCCTAAGAAAGCCCATGTCAATGATGTTTCGTTGAATGGTTCGCATGCTGACACTCTTTGATGGCCCAGCATTGAAATCTGCAACAATTTGCGAAAGATTTGGTTCAAATGGCTCTGAGCTTTATAGGACTTAACATCTAAGGTTATCAGTCCCCTAGAACTTAGAACTACGTAAACCTAACTAACCTAAGGACATCACACACATTCATGTCCGAGGCAGGATTCGAATCTGCGACCGTAGCGGTCGCGCGGTTCCAGACTGAAGCGCCTAGAACGGCTCTGTCACACCGCCCGGCCGCGAAAGATTTGCTCTTCTGTCACGATGAACGATTCTGTTCAGTTGACGTTGGTCCCGTTCTTGCAGGATCTTTTTCCGGCCGGAGAAATGTTGGATATTTCATGTTTTACCGGATTCCTGATATTCACGGTACACTAGTGATATGGTCGTACGGGAAAATCCCCACTTCATTGCCAGCTTGGAGATGCTGTACACCATCGCTAGTGCACCGTCTATAAGACCACGTCCCAACTCCTTAAATCTTGATAACCTGCCGTTGTAGAAGCAGTGAGCAATCTAACAACTGCACCAGACACGTGTCCTCTTATATAGGCGTTGCCGACCGCAGCACCGTATTCTGTCTGTTTGCGTACCTCTGAATTTGAATACGCATGCCTACACCAGTTTCTTTGTCGCTTCAGTGTGGGATAACTTTATTATGTCTCTGTCTGTCTGTCTATCCGACTGTTAAGACCCCTTTTTCTCAGGAATGGATAGAAGTTTTAAGTCGATATTTATATCACATACTAAGATCTAAGGGGCAATGTGAAAAATTTAAGCTTCTAAATCAATTCAATCAAAGGCTATGCCTAATTATGTCAAATGACACAATACTCACAAACTGCATCAAAACCTATAGAGTACTTACTGTTGAGCAAGGATCATGAAATTTCACAAAAAGATATGGTTTCACAGTACAAGTAAAGGAAAAAAAGAGAAAATTGTTAATTTGTAATTACATTATAGAAAAAATATATTTTTGACATTTGTTGCCCGTTCACCTATACGTCTGTTAAGACTCCTTCTTCTCAGGAACAGTTAGAGCTATAAAGCTGAAATTTATGTCAGGTAGTGAGATCTATGGTCTCTTGGCGGCGAAAGAAACTAGAATCATCATCTACGTCAATGCAATCGGAAGTTATGGCCACTAATTTTGACATTCGCAAACTCACTCATCAAAACCTGGAGATGGTCTATCTATAGACATGTTGTCTAGCGGTAAAGCGTGTCCCAGGACATAGAGTTGCGGTATATAATCTCGGTCGGACCACGGATTTTTCAGTCTTTGTTTCAAACTAGCCTTTACCTCTCAACGATGTGAGGAGTCACCAGAAACAACAATTGGTTCGGGCACCAGTCCAAACTGTGGGTCCCATTTTCCCAGTTGGGTAACAGGCGTGAGTTAGTGTTAGGGACACATAAGTCGCCAAAGCGACGTCCAGTAGAAAGACTTGCACCAGGCCCCACGAAATTATTGTTATTGTCTGTACAGGGTGTCAGAAATACCTGAAAAGCTTGTTGAGAGTCTTGTACTGCAAGGAAGCAAGGGAGAGGATGTTGTTATGGGTGGCCGGTATCTTCTTCCTACAACACAAATGCAAACGTAGACTAATACGGTTCTTTATTAACATGAACTGGAAACATTTACTTAACTTGAATAGAGTTCATGTTTCGTTGTACAAGATCATCAGTAATAGTCCTTTTGCAGACTCCTGTAATGTCCATATCGGTAAAATCACCATTACAAACTTTAGTTATCTCTGCTAGTAAAGTACAATTCTGATTGAGGTAAACTAGTCCTGGTATGTACTGTCATTGACTGTGACGAACTTAACCCACTCTGCGAGTTGACAGACGCCAAATTGAATGATTGGTTCAAATGGTTCAAATGACTCTGAGCACTATGGGACTTAACTTCTGAGGTCATCAGTCCCCTGGAACTTAGAACTACTTAAACCTAACTAACCTAAGGACATCACACACATCCATGCCCGAGGCAGGATTCATACCTGCGAACGTAACGGTCGCGCGGTTCCAGACTGAAGCGCCTAGAGCCGCTCGGCCACCCAGGCCGGCCCGTTGGATGATTGAGTGAGGCCCTCTGGTCAATGGCGGAGTCCTAGATACAATGCTGTCGAGAGGGCGTTGGCGAGGTGTTGCTTGTGGGTGTGTCTCTGGCCTCTCGTCATAAGCTTGATCTGGCACCTACTAATCGATCTTCGCACTTCATCTTTGCCGATCGGTGTGCTGGTGCCAGCTTATGTTAGCACTCTTTTTAAGGGTGCTGCACGATAGGTTGTGTTGAGAAATAATTGTTAAGGAAAAATTCGATACATTGTGCCGTTGCCGAGTTAAGAAGGATTGAAGTTAGCCATTCAGACCGTTATGCACGCAGATTCAAGTAGCCCACCAGAGACGGTGACGTCAAGCATGTTCTTATCTGGTTTCCTAAAGCCGAACAAGCGAGTGATACAAAAATTGGACATGAACGGCAGTCGGAATCGAACCTTAACCACAGGTTAAGGTTTTACCAGCAGTCTCATGTGCTGTCATGTCCGGCATGAGAACAAGAGATACCAATTATATCCGGCGGGGCACTTGAATTTACCCACGCAAAGTCCTTATTGGCTAATTTCACTGATAATTAACTCAGAAACAGCTCAACACATCGAATTTTTTCCTTAACAATTATTTATCAGAATAATCTACCCTGCAACATCTGTACAAGCTAGTCAGACTGTTTCTGACTGCCCTGTAGTTATTGTTTGCTGTGAAGAATGCCATTTGCTATGCTTTGTTACTGAATGTGTACTTGTTTGGTATACCAACCCCATATTTTACCACATACAATTTCCAAACCTTCCTAATACAGCGCAGTACTGCGAACATTTAAACATACCAACAAAGGTGTAGCTTCCCTGTATTAATGCACTACTTCTTCATGTTATCACATGTGGGACCCATGTAATTTGTCTGAGTGTTGTTTGTTCACCAAGACCTGCTGTTGCTTATTAAGTAACCTACGTAATGGAAATTTGAGGAAATCTAGATAATTTATCTTCCAAACCTCTCCCTGCTCCTTATTAAAGTCATTAATTTTAAGATTGCTGTTTCCGTTGTCTAAATTTAAAACAAATATTGATACAGGGTTATCAGCTGCCTAATTTAAATACGGGTAGCGTCTTTGATTCATAATCAAAACGTCTTCGGTACCGGGTTCGATCCCCGCCACTGCCTAAATTTTGATAAATAATCAGCATTGGCGGCCGAAGACTTCCGGCATAAGAAGTCAGCCTCATTCTGCCAACGGCCTTGTCAAAGAGGGCGGAGGAGCGGATAGAGGTTCAGGGCACTCTCTTGTCCTAGGGGTGGGAAATTGCCCCTAAAGGTGGAAGAATCAGCAATGATCAACGACATGCGGATGCAGAAGGCAATGGAAACCACTGCATTAAACACACGTAACGTGTATCCACAGGACATGTGGCCTGTTATTGAAGAAGTGTCATGATGATCTCTCCATTGGCAAAAGATTCCGGAATAGTCCCCCATTCGGATCTCCGGGACGGGACTGCCAAGGGGGAGGTTACCATGAGAAAAAGATTGAATAATCAACGAAAGGATAACGTTCTACGAGTCGGGGCGTGGAATGTCAGAAGCTTGAACGTGGTAGGGAAACTAGAAAATCTGAAAAGGCAAATGCAAAGGCTCAATCAAGATATAGTAGGGGTCAGTGAAGTGAAGTGGAAGGAAGACAAGGATTTCTGGTCAGATGAGTATCGGGTAATATCAACAGCAGCAGAAAATGGTATAACAGGTGTAGGATTCGTTATGAATAGGAAGGTAGGGCAGAGGGTGTGTTACTGTGAACAGTTCAGTGACCGGGTTGTTCTAATCAGAATCGACAGCAGACCAACACCGACAACGATAGTTCAGGTATACATGCCGACGTCGCAAGCTGAAGATGAACAGACAGAGAAAGTGTATGAGGATATTGATAGGGTAATGCAGTATGTAAAGGGGGACGAAAATGTAATAGTCATGGGTGACTGGAATGCAGTTGTAGGGGAAGGAGTAGAAGAAAAGGTTACAGGAGAATATGGGCTTGGGACAAGGAATGAAAGAGGAGAAAGACTAATTGAGTTCTGTAACAAGTTTCAGCTAGTAATAGCGAATACCCTGTTCAAGAATCACAAGAGGAGGAGGTATACTTGGAAAAGGCCGGGAGATACGGGAAGATTTCAATTGATTACATCATGGTCAGACAGAGATTCCGAAATCAGATACTGGATTGTAAGGCGTACCCAGGAGCAGATATAGACAGAGATCACAATATAGTAGTGATGAAGAGTAGGCTGAAGTTCAAGACATTAGTCAGGAAGAATCAATACGCAAAGAAGTGGGATACGGAAGTACTAAGGAATGACGAGATACGTTTGAAGTTCTCTAACGCTATAGATACAGCAATAAGGAATAGCGCAGTAGGCAGTACAGTTGAAGAGGAATGGACATCTCTAAAAAGGGCCATCACAGAAGTTGGGAAGGAAAACATAGGTACAAAGAAGGTAGCTGCGAAGAAACCATGGGTAACAGAAGAAATACTTCAGCTGATTGATGGAAGGAGGAAGTACAAACATGTTCCGGGAAAATCAGGAATACAGAAATACAAGTCGCTGAGGAATGAAATAAATAGGAAGTGCAGGGAAGCTAAGACGAAATGGCTGCAGGAAAAATGTGAAGACATCGAAAAAGATATGATTGTCGGAAGGACAGACTCAGCATACAGGAAAGTCAAAACAACCTTTGGTGACATTAAAAGCACCGGTGGTAACATTAAGAGTGCAACGGGAACTCCGCTGTTAAATGCAGAGGAGAGAGCAGATAGGTGGAACGAATACATTGAAAGTATCTATGAGGGTGAAGATTTATCTGATGTGATAGGAGAAGAAACAGGAGTCGATTTAGAAGAGATAGGGGATCCAGTATTAGAATCGGAGTTTAAAAGAGCTTTGGAGGACTTACGGTGAAATAAGGCAGAAGGGATAGATAACATTCCATCAGAATCTCTAAAATCATTGGGGGAAGTGGCAACAAAACGACTATTCACGTTGGCGTATAGAATATATGAGTCTGGCGATATACCATCTGACTTTCGGAAAAGCATCATCCACACAATTCTGAAGACGGCAAGAGCTGACAAGTGCGAGAATTATTGTACAAT
The DNA here is from genome assembly GCF_023864345.2 of Schistocerca serialis cubense. Taxonomy (NCBI): domain Eukaryota; kingdom Metazoa; phylum Arthropoda; class Insecta; order Orthoptera; family Acrididae; genus Schistocerca; species Schistocerca serialis. The sequence continues at coordinate 118,302,378 of NC_064639.1, read as the reverse complement.
CAGCTTAACAGTTCATGCATCGAAGCTGCTTACAAGTATAACATACAGAAGAATGGAAAAGAAAATTGAGAATGCGCTAGGTGACGATCAGTTTGGCTTTAGGAAAAGTAAAGGGACGAGAGAGGCAATTCTGACGTCACGGCGAATAATGGAAGCAAGGCTAAAGAAAAATCAAGACACTTTCATAGGATTTGTCGACCTGGAAAAAGCGTTCGACAATATAAAATGGTGCAAGCTGTTCGAGATTCTGAAAAAAGTAGGGGTAAGCTATAGGGAGAGACGGGCCATATACAATATGTACAACAACCAAGAGGGAATAATAAGAGTGGACGATCAAGAACGAAGTGCTCGTATTAAGAAGGGTGTAAGACAAGGCTGTAGCCTTTCGCCCCTACTCTTCAATCTGTACATCGAGGAAGCAATGATGGAAATAAAAGAAAGGTTCAGGAGTGGAATTAAAATACAAGGTGAAAGGATATCAATGATACGATTCGTTGGTGACATTGCTATCGTGAGTGAAAGTGAAGAAGAATTAAATGATCTGCTGAACGGAATGAACAGTCTAATGAGTACACAGTATGGTTTGAGAGTAAGTAAATCGGAGAAACACGAAGGTAATGAGAAGTAGTAGAAATGAGAACAGCGAGAAACTTAACATCGGGATTGATGGTCACAAAGTCAGTGAAGTCAAGGAATTCTGCTACCTAGGCAGTAAAATAACCAATGACGGACGGAGCAAGGAGGACATCAAAAGCAGACTCGCAATGGCAAAAAAGGCATTTCTGGCCAAGAGAAGTCTACTAATATCAAATACTGGCCTTAATTTGAGGAAGAAATTTCTGAGGATGTACGTCTGGAGTACAGCGTTGTATGGTAGTGAAACATGGACTGTGGGAAAACCGGAACAGAAGAGAATCGAAGCATTTGAGATGTGGTGCTATAGAAGAATGTTGAAAATTAGGTAGACTGATAAGGTAAGGAATGAGGAGGTTCTACGCAGAATCGGAAAGGAATATGTGGGAAACACTGATAAGGAGAAGGGACAGGATGATAGGACATCTGCTAAGACATGGGGGGATAACTTCCATGGTACTAGAGGGAGCTGTAGAGGACAAAAACTCTAGTGGAAGACAGAGATTGGAATACGTCAAGCAAATAATTGAGGACGTAGGATGCAAGTGCTACTCTGAGATGAAGAGGTTAGCACAGGAAAGGAATTCGTGACGGGCCGCATCAAACCAGTCAGTAGACTGATGACCTAAAAAAAAAATAATTAAATACTGATTAGTTAATGCCGTTTAGCACAGCATACTAGTTGTACTCTGCATGACACCTCCGTCCAGGATCTCCCACAAGTTAGAACCATTTTAACTTTCACTGAGAATAACAATGTCATCAACGAATCTTATCAGTGACGTCATTTCACCATGAATTTTAATCGCTCCCCTGTACCTCTCTCTATTTCTGTCATTGCTTCTTCGGTGGTGAGATTGAAAAACTTGATATATTTTATACACCTTTTCAAATCGAAGCACTTCTCTTTTTGTCTTGCATTCTTGTTGTTCGTCTTGGTTCTTGTAGAAACTGTATATTACCCTTTCCCCATTGTTTATACTTTTTTCTCTAAGAATTTCAAACATATTTGATCGTTTTGCGTTGTCGAATGCACTTCCTACAATGGCACTTCCTTCATTTATCCTTTTGAAATTAAAGATATTATTATACGAACAAAAATATCCTTTTTTCATTATTTAATATCCTTATTACCTATCTTGTTAGATACATCCAATTGAATCAATGTAATTCCATAATTTGTATTAAAAGACGTATTTGCATGTAAGAATTATATATGCTGAGCATTTACATACCAAAGCAATCTGTTTTGGAAGATATTGACAGGATAATGCGTCAATCATGTTACGTGGACTACTTACACCCTTCCCTGATATAAACGTATGTTGTAGAAATCATCCGACGGAGTAATAATATGTAGGACTATACGTAGAAAGTAGAATACTTGATGGTAACGGCCCATGCCAGTATCAGATGTACCGATGGATCAAAAGGTAGTAAAGGCGCTGGGGCACATCCATCAACACGATGTAAAGTTATTGCTAAATAGAAGCTGCCCCCTGCAGCATGAAGGAAAAATTAACAAATCTGCTAGAGGTGTTGAAATTTTTCTCGTAAAATAATACTCCACTTACGATTGGCGGGCATTATCTCTTTAGTGTTCGAGATAATTCTGTAGGCTCACGTCTACAACAGAACAAGGTCGAAATTAATCGACGCTGCGGCTTTCGAGGCAACGGACTGTCGGAGAGGCAAGCAGAGGACCCAATGGTTATGGTCAGTAATGAGTACGAAAAAATTCGGTACTTTGTTACGACTGTGGAAGCATCATTAAGAAATCAGTGGGACAATGAATGAAAAATCTACATCTACATCTACATCCATACTCCGCAAGCCGCCTGACGGCGTGTGGCGGAGGGTACCTTGAGTCCCTCTATCTGTTCTCGCTTCTATTCCAGTCTCTTATTGTTCGTAGAAAGAAGGATTGTCGGTATGCCTCTGTGTGGGCTCTAATCTCTCTGATTTTATCCTCATGGTCTCTTCGCGAGATATACGTAGGAGGGAGAAATATACTGCTTGACTCCTCGGTGAAGGTGTGGTTTCGAAACTTCAACAAAAGCCCGTACCGACCTACTGAGCGTCTCTCCTGCAGAGTCTTCCACTGGGGTTTATCTATCATCTCCGTAACGCTTTCACGAATACTAAATGATCCTGTAATGAAGCGCGCTGCTCTTCGTTGGATCTTCTCTATCTCTTCTATCAACCCTATCTGGTACGGATCTTTGTTGGGCTGTCATATAAAAAATTACCCTTCTTTCCAACGACGCAATCGTATTCGAAACAAACTATTCCGTCCAAATTCAATGTTTACCACGAGTGATTGAACAAAATCGTCCACATCGATTCGGAAGAACGGAACCCTAAAGTGAATGTGGCGAGGCAGGTCTCAACTAATATTTTGGTATCACATTATAGAGACACAGGCAACGGACGCCCTACTCCTGCGGTCGAGGAGCATGGTACACAGCAGATTATTCAGTGTGAAAACGCTTCTCGTAACAGCGGATATCAAGATTATCGGAATACTGTTTAATTCCTTTGTGGCCACGGAAGTGGAACTGTGAAAGTTGGTAGTGGAACTGTGAAAGTGTCTCGGCCTGCGACAGAAGAGACAGATCTTAAGAATCTGTAGATCATGAATTGTTTCTTTACGATTGTGATATTAACTGTTTTTGTGATTTGTATGTGTTATCATGTTGTACTAGATGTCATGAAAATAGCCATCGCTGTTCAAGTACGTCATGGCAAATTCTCCATGTAGAATTGTGAATGGAGTCATGTGTGTGACTTGAATATGTGGTGGTCTAATTGTGTGACAAACAAGAGCATTTTTTGTGTATTATAGATAATGGCATGATTACAAAAATTAAGACCAAAGTCCAAAGCCAATAAACTAATAAAAAATTGGCCAAGTGAAGTAGGATTCGCACTCCGAGGGTTCCGCACAAACTAAATCAATACATTACGAGGGCAGTTCAATAAGTAATGCAATACATTTTTTTTCCTGAAACAGGGGTTGTTTTATTCAGCATTGAAATACACCAGGTTATTCCCCAATCTTTTAGCTACACAACACTATTTTTCAACGCTACGGCCTTACGCCACCTTGAAATGAGGGCCTCTATGCCTGCAATGTACCATTCCACTGGTCGATGTCGGAGCCAACGTCGTACTGCATCAATAACTTCTTCATCATCCGCGTAGTGCGTCCCACGGATTGCGTCCTTCATTGGGCCAAACATATGGAAATGCGACGGTGCGAGATCGGGGCTGTAGGGTGCATGAGGAAGAACAGTCCACTGAAGTTTTGTGAGCTCCTCTCGAGTGCGAAGACTTGTGTGAGGTCTTGCGTTGTCATGAAGAAGGAGAAGTTCGTTCAGATTTTTGTGCCTACGAACACGCTGAAGTCGTTTCTTCAATTTCTGAAGAGTAGCACAATACACTTCAGAGTTGATCGTTTGACCATGGGGAAGGACATCGAACAGAATAACCCCTTCAGCGTCCCAGAAGACTGTAACCATGACTTTACCGGCTGAGGGTATGGCTTTAAACTTTTTCTTGGTAGGGGAGTGGGTGTGGCGCCACTACATTGATTGCCGTTTTGTTTCAGGTTCGAAGTGATGAACCCATGTTTCATCGCCTGTAACAATCTTTGACAAGAAATTGTCACCCTCAGCCACATGACGAGCAAGCAATTCCGCACAGATGTTCTCCTTTGCTCTTTATGGTGTTCGGTTAGACAACGAGGGACCCAGCGGTAACAAACCTTTGAATATCCCAACTGGTGAACAATTGTCACAGCACTACCAACAGAGATGTCAAGTTGAGCACTGAGTTGTTTGATGGTGATCCGTCGATCATCTCGACCGAGTGTGTTCGCACGCTCCGCCATTGCAGGAGTCACAGCTGTGCACGGCCGGCCCGCACGCGGGAGATCAGACAGTCTTGCTTGACCTTGCGGCGATGATGACACACGCTTTGCCCAACGACTCACCGTGCTTTTGTCCACTGCCAGATCACCGTAGACATTCTGCAAGCGCCTATGAATATCTGAGATGCCCTGGTTTTCCGCCAAAAGAAACTCGATCACTGCCCGTTGTTTGCAACGCACATCCGTTACAGACGCCATTTTAACAGCTCTGTACAGCGCTGTCACCTGTCGGAAGTCAATGAAACTACACGAGATGAAGCGGGGATGTTTGAAAATATTCCACAAGAAATTTCAGGTTTTTCCAACGAAAATTGGCCGAGAAAAAAAAAGTGTTGCATTACTTATTGAACTGCCCTCGTATAAACCTAAACCAATATATTATATTATAAAAGTAAGTGTACAACGTGCGTGCGCTAAAACTCAGAAACGAGTCCGGTACGATCAAGGGAGTTATATGGTGTGCTAGCCCTCTGTCTCCCATCCATGAAGAAGGTTCTCGTTTTTGTCCGCAGCTCGCCATCTACCGGCTAACATTGCTACCTCTGGATCATCATTCATGAAAGTGACTACACTGGGCTGTGTACAGATTGGGAATGTGACGGGCGGTGACGACCGCACAATTGAGCGCCCCACACACCAAACATAATCTTCATCACGGTTCTCGTTTTCACGTGAAGGGCGTGCTTTTGAAGATTTAAGGGCTGGGAAGTTTCACACTATTCGACAATATTCCAGAACGTTCGAGAATACTCGAGAGCATGCCACAACATTCCAGAACGCTCCAGAATGTTCCACAACGATGCGGGATATTCTAGAAGGTTCGGGAATAGTATGGCACCTTCGGGAAGATTCCATAATGTTCGGGAACATCCCGAAAACCCCAGATCATTGTGAAATATTCCAGAACACTCTCGAATGTTGTGAAATGTTCTGGAACATTGTGGGCCGTTCGAAGCCTTTTTGGTATGTTCTGGAAGTCGCCACTGGTGCAGCTGTCCATTGTTAGGGGTATGGAAAGCAAGAACCGTCGGAGGTTCGAACGTCAGTTTCTTATGAGTGACGAAGGGAGGAACCGAAAAAGTAGTACAGTGAGTGAATGAAAACAAACAGTGATTAGTGAATCTGATGCAGTGACAGAATATAGTGTGAAAAGTGTATTCTTATTAGTTCTCTTGTATAGACAACTGATGGTCATGTGATTTTGACTAGATGAGATAATACTATAAGAATTACCCCATCCTAGTAAAAAATAGTTCGTTAGGTGGGGTATTGAAGGTGGCTATAATTTCGCACCGTACAAGCATTCATCCACATACTTTGCCGTGATCTACAAACACAATTAGATCCTATTTGATAGGTAGTACATCGTATATATGAATATTTAAAGGAGACTGACATTGTCACACGTTGTTGTTGTTGTGGTATTCAGTCCTGAGACTTGTTTGATGCAGCTCTCCATGCTACTCTATCCTGTGCAAGCTCCTTCATCTCCCAGTACCTACTGCTACCTATATCCTTCTGAATCTGCTTAGTGTATTCATCTCTTGGTCTCCCTCTACGATTTTTACCCGCCACGCTGTCCACCAATGCTAAATTTGTGATCCCTTGATTGCCACATACGCTTTGTAAATAATTGTTAACGCTTATTGCATGAAATGTGACGGAGTGTCTTTATCATAAAGATGGACTAATGGATGACTGCCTATACTAGTAGAGGTTGGAACACCAGTGGAAATGAAACTGCTGGCGGAACTGAAGCCCTGGGTGGAAGGACCACACAGGTGTGTTGGTCCTGCTTAAACACAGGAAATAGCAAGACGGAGGTCGTAGCACTAAGCGCTGGAGCACAATGGAGTCGCGACCGGGCAATCTTATAGCCGAACCGGAATGATTACACTGCGGAAACGCTGAAAGTCTTGATCGCAGATGAGAGGAACGAAGAAGCGGCACCTCGGAAACCACGTAGGCTGGGGTATTTCCAAGGATTTTTACCCATAAACGTACCATTGTTCGAGTATAGGTTTTTCCCCGCAAACTTTTCGCGCTGGACGACAAAAGACTAAAATATGGTTGGTCGGCGCTCGGAAGAATATGTAGAGAGGGAGAATATTCCTTGGTTTCGGGAATATGATTCGTTTTCGGAATTACGATGGTGGGGAGCTGAGCCTTGCTGGGAGGCCAGCGGTGGAGAGACGAAGTCTTCCGTCATGAGCGCCCTTGTGTGACAGCCGCTCAATATCAGCTTTGTTGATACTGACGGACTTGCTGTCATTGCCGTCAGGAGAGTTTATAGTTAGAGATGTTAGGCACTGTACTGTTGCGAACCTATACGATTCTGGACTTCACCTCCGGGTTGGAAGTCGTCCTTGAGTATGCAGCGTTCAGTAATTGAGAGCACTTCCTCTGCCTATACTTACGTTGAGACATTATCTGAACTCCGTCCTTGTGGTTGGGAGTTTGCGTTTCTCGTCTGTAGAACACAGAGAGGAGAAGACTGTATTAATTAGTCAGAGGACCGCCTTCAGCCGTCCTACTCTTCGAAAGAGTTTATTTTGTGACTGGAGTTCTTCCATCGACGCAGACGAGCACGAGAACCATCACTTCGACGCACCGGACGCAGTACATACGGTGATTTCGCAAATTGCTTCGGCTTATTAGGGCTATAAAAGCTTAAGAGCTATGATCACGTAGGATTTATTTCCAGTGATCTTGCACTCCATTGTAGATCATCTTGAAAAGTAGTTGTGGTGTCACCGCCAGACACCACACTTGCTAGGTGGTAGCCTTTAAATCGGCCGCGGTCCGTTAGTATACGTCGGACACGCGTGTCGCCACTGTCAGTGATTGCAGACCGAGCGCCGCCACACGGCAGGTCTAGAGAGACGTCCTAGCACTCGCCCCAGTTGTACAGCAGACTTTGCTAGCGATGATATACTGACAAATACGATAGTTAGCATAGCCTTCAGCTACGTCATTTGCTACGACCTAGCAAGGCGCCATTGCCAGTTTATATTGAGATTATAATTAATGTATCATCAAGAGCGATGTTCTCCAGTTATGGATTAAAGTTAAGTATTCAAGCAACTCCGTACTTTATTTAGTAGACTCAACTGCTTTAACTGTTCCAGACCTCACGCCAGTCTGCGTGAGCTTAAACGCGTGAATTTCGGCCTCCTCTAGCAACACGGTGTTGGCTCTTCTGCCAACACATCAGTAGTGTCTTCTTGTGTTTGGTACATAGATGATGTCAGCCATTTCGCGTTATTTATATTAGATCGCGCAGTCATAATAAAAGGGCAGAGTTGTTCAATGGATCAGTAATTTTAGTTAGGAAATATAAACATTTGCAATAAAGATTGTTTTTAATCTACAATAAATGCATAAGCAGCAACAACGTTTATCACTTAGTATAATTAGTTCCTTTAATCATTCATTTCTGTTTAGGTTGGAATTTATATGTTAAAGAGCATTAAGAGATCCTAGGATCTGCTTCAGGGGGTAGTCAGACAGGACCAAATCTTCGTTTTAGCTTTTATTATTGTCCGTTGCTGACAGTCATTTAACACCCGCCTGCAGTAGCATCATCAAATACTTAGTGTATTTGTCAATAAAAAGTTGATTTGATTTATATTTTAGATAAGGCCCAAGCGAAAAAGAGGAGATCTTGCCAGTTCTGAAGCAAAACGGTGAAAACAAAAATGACAGCGAAAAAACGAAACAAATGAAGAGCGCGAAGCACGTGTAAGCTCCCATTGAACGAGTATGAGCACCGTGAGAAGCAGAGAAACCGAAGAACGACGAAATGAACGGTTGAAGGATCAAGAATTGCGAGAAAACGAAGTAAACGAAGAGCGCGAAGCACGTTTAAGTTGACTACGAACGACAATGAGCACCGTGAGGAGCAGAGAAACCGACGAATATAATAAAAGACTGCGAATTCGAACCAGCCATGGAAATATCATCCTAGGAGAAGCGCCGACGAGGACGAGTAAACAGTATAACGTAACAAATGAAGTGATCCACTACGACTGGACGAAATAATATAAAGAAAATAAACACGTCGTAACCGGAAAAATGGATAACATCTGCCAATTTTGCAACGCGAAAAAATGCAGTAGAGAAATACCAGGATTCTCTTGCATTAATGGAAAAGTTCGATTTCACGACTGGGCGCATCTCCACAGGAATGTTTACGTGACCGGGGAAACTAGAATCAGAACACTTCCTTCAAAACATAAAAGAGTTCAACCCCTGCTTCCAAATGACTTCTTTCGGTGTCACTAAAAGAGATGAAATCGATACTATTTTTGCCATCCAAGGGCAAATGTTTCACTACATGGGATCTTGACTAGCACTACCCAAGCATATTTAATCGGAAATGAAGAAACAGTCAGTGGACTGAGATAAGAAATAGTCCAAGATGTTCAGAGGATCTTACACAAATACATCAAACTGATTCACATATTCACAGCAACAAAAGACCGAATGATTTCTGATGACTATAAAGTTATAATTCGAGCCGACAGAAGAACACCTGGAGAACACGAACGTCGATTTAATGCACCTCAGATATACGAAGCCGCCATAGTAATTGTGGACAATGAACACAAAACCCGTGACATAGTTGCACAACGAAGAACAGGAGTACAACGCACTGCAGAGACACACCGTTCATATAACGCCCTCCAATGGCCGTTAATATTTATGCACGGAGAGGACAGATAGCATTTCAACGTGAAACAGATCCAGTCTGAAACAGGCGTAGAAAGAAACAAAAAAGTCCCTTCCAAGGAATTCTGTGCTCACCGCTTAGTGATCAGAGACCATTAAACACACACATTCTCAACAACCGCCGTTTATTCCAACAATTCCTGTTGAAGCAATCATAAATGACGGAAACATTGCCGAAATTGTAACAATGGTAATCTTACCCCCATCACACATAGCAAGTCCGAGACACGTGCACGATTTCACCAAGATGCTCATGACGTACATAAGAAAATATGGACGACTTAAACTCTTCATAACATCCACATGCAAGTCGTTGTGGCCAGAAATAAAAGAACAACTAAGATACGAACAAGTCCTCATTCATCCACACAACATAATAGCCAGTGTTTCCCGACGAAAACTATTGAGATTTATTGAAATCATCACAAAATTCCACATTTTTCGAACCGTTGGATGCTGTGTGTACACTATCGAATGGCAAAGCGAGGACTGTCTCACTCACACAATTTCATATGACTGCACGACAGAAATCATCTCTCGGATATCGACAAAACCATCAAAGCTGAATTTCCCAATCCACCAGAAGATCCGAGCCTATATGAGATAGCGGCGAAAAACGTAATTAACGGTCCATGCGGGCCATTAAATCCCAATTCGCCTTGTATGAATGATGGAAAATGTACAAACCAAGTACCCAGTACCATGCTTGGACGTCATACAAACCGTAGTTGATGGTGATCCCAAATACAGAAGACGGTCACCCAAAAACGGTGGCTTCACGGCAAAACCAAGAATACGAGGCAGCGACGAATTGGGAACAGATAATCAATGGGTAGTTCCATATAACGCCCTACTTTCCAAAATGTTCCAAGCACGCATCAACGGAGAATATTGCAGTTCAGGAAAATAATTCTGCAGTTCAGTGAAATCCATCAAATATGTCTGAAAGTATGTGGCAGTGACATGGCAGTATTTGAAACAGGCAAAGACAGTGAACAACAAAGCTGAAATGACGAGTGGGAGGATACATCAACAATAATGAAGCAGCGTGGCGGATTTTCGTTTTTTCCGTACACCAACGCGAACCAACCGTGAACACCTAGCAGTACGTCTGGAGAATGGACAGATAATTTGCTTTACAAAAGTCACTGCCAGAAAGATGCAAGCGAACCACCCCAGGGCCGCCCGGTGTGGCCGAGCGGTTCTAGGCACTACAGTCTGGAACCGCGCGACCGCTACGGTCGCAGGTTCGAATCCTGCCTCGGGAATGGATGTGTGTGATGTCCTTAGGTTAGTTACGTTTAAGTAGTTCTAAGTTCTAGGGGACTGATGACCTCAGAAGTTAAGTCCCATAGAGCTCAGAGACATTTTTTTTAACCACCCCAGGACACAACATTTACCAACTGTGCCAAATGGATCCTTCCGCGAAAATGTAACTATATGTCGACGTTCCTACCTATTATGGTTGGGTCACAACAAGAAAAATCCTCCAAGACGAAAACAAGGCATTCGAGTAGAAGACCATCCAGAAATCGTGTAAACTGGCGCATTAGGCCGAGTATACATCGTACATCCAAACAACGCCGAATATTTCTATCTCCGGGTGTTGCTACACGAAATACGGGGATCAACCAGTTTCGCACTTGTCAAGACCGTTGATGGTTACCCATGCCAGACGTACAGAGAAGCGCGCCTACGCTTCGGACTACTGGAAAACAACCACTGGGGATTAACACTAAACAAGCCTCACTCAAACCCTCAGCTTAACAAATAGAGACCTATTCTCAATAATTCCAACAACATGTAACCCATCGAATCCCAAACAGCTGCGGGGCTCCTTCAAAGAGAGTGTGAGTGATGACATACTGTACCAAATGCGGCAAGCTCATTCTGAACAGACCATCGAATTCAGCGGCAACATCTTCAATGAAACACTCATTTGCCTAGAAGATAAATGTTTAGCAATAAACATCCAGACCTTAGTACAACTTGGGTGCAAGCGCCATGAAAAGATGATATAAGTGTGCTAAACTTCGGAATTACAAAGGAAAAAGGCTACAACATCAACGTACTACTTCAACACATTCCTCACAACAAACCACTCCTCCATGACACAAAAGGAACTTTAAAACGTTATCATGGACCGGATCGGCAACAACACTGGCGGAATTATTTACTTGGAGCCAAAAGGCTGTAATAGATCTATTGCTGGCATAAATACGTGCTAAACAAGACATTTCACTTCCACTGGCATCATCCGGCATTGTAGCGACATTTATGGGAGGACGAACTGCCCATCCGCCCTATAACTGTAGCTGAATATAGCCGAAGAGCAACTCCGGGTATGTAAAATCTCAAGAGCGCGTGGACAGTGGGAACTTCAAAATCAAGCTAAAATTATCTCCTGGGACGAATGCAAAAACACTCGAAGTCAGGGACAGAACACAACAAGACTTGGGAGGAAATTGAAGTAGTGAGAGGAGCTGTAACTATAGCGTCAGGAGATTTTCGACAAACACTTCCAGTTGTCCCTAAGTCAACACAAGACGACATCAGTGCATATTTTTAAAAAATCACATCTCTGGCCACACATACAAATACTGCGGCAAACAAAAAATGTGAGAGGTGAACTACCGAAAGACGAAACAACAGCGCATTTTGATCATCAAAATACAATTACAAATAGGCGAGGCACATATCCTACTGACCAGATGACCATTAGACTCAACAGTGATTTCTGCAATACAGCCACTGCTGAAACTAACTCGTCGACCAAATTTATCCAAACATTGTTCGCAACTATACCAGTCCGGACTGACTATTTGAAGGTCAATTTTGGCAATTAAAAATAATATTGTGACACTTTCAACTTTAATATGCAAAAGAAAATTCCATGGGTAACATTGCGGAAAATGTGAACTTCCCTCCAGAAGTTCTAAACTCTTTGCAAGTACCAGGAATGTTACCAGCAAATTCAATTTACCACAACTTTGTTGTGGAACAAGGATGATCGTCAAACAGCTATCGAGTGACATCATCGAAGTCGAACTTATGACTGGAAAGGACACACACTATTTACCCCGAGAACACCACTCATCTCTACTGAAATGCCATTCCATTTAAAAGACTACAATTTCCAATCAAATTAGCCTATAGTTTTACAACTAACAAAGCGAAACGACAAACTTTAAAGTATTGCGGCATCAATCTCAAAGACTCCTGCTTCTCTGACGTGTATATAATTTGTGCATGTAAAACTCTTATAACGAAATGAAAAATGTCGTTTATAAACAAGTATTGTTAACAGTCAGAATATGTTTTCAATAATTCTTTACCTCTTATTCTTTAAAGATTTTTGCTTGTTGTCAATATCGACACTAGCGTGATATTCGTACAAGAAATTCCAAGAATTTCGAAAATGTTTTAAATTTAAGTTTTATTTTTAAATTTTTTGTGTAATTTCTCATATGAAATTGTCATTCCTGCAAAAACGAGTCTTAACAGACGGACTGTCAGACATTTGGATAACAAATGACAAAAATATTTTTTTCGAGTTGTACAGTTACAAATGAACAATTTTTACAAGTTTTCCTTTTCTTGTGTGAAATCTGGCTTCTTGCTAAATTTCGTGATTCTAGATCAATGGGAAGTACCCGTTAGGTTTTAACGAGTGAATTTGACAGTATCAAAATATGTAACATGAAGGGCTGTATCTATCAACGCATTGACTTCGGAGCTTATATATTTTACTACCCCGGAGACCATAGACCTTAGTAAGTGAGATAAATTTCAACTTGGTACGTCTGTCCCTTCCCGAGGAAAAGGGGTCTTAACCGTCGGACAGATAGAAGGACAGACAGACAGACGGACAACGAAGTGATTCTATAACGGTTATGTTTTTACCGAATGATGTACCAGACCCTTAAAAAGTGTAAACGCTTGAGGTGCTATAAATTTCGTTTTCTGCCGGTTTAATTAATTTGTTAGGGCATTCCATATACTCAACCTCACCGAATTAGTTATTTCAAAAGTGGAAATTTCAGAATCCTGGCCCCTGAGATTGGGTACCCTTCTAAAACACTTTGGATTAAGCGTTAATATTTTTATGTAAGGGCCTGTCCATGTGGATTTGCTTGCGGCCTGACCAGAAACGTTGCAGCCAGCTAACGTGTGATTTCATAGGCTGACTGTACCTGCTGTCAATGACAAATACGACGCGGTTTATGAGTCCGCAGGAGGAAACAGAAAACCACAGGATGACAAAGTAAAAGAATTTCCTGTGAGAGGGGGAAAATATCTGGCTTCCCTAAGGCAGGCGGAAACGACTAAAAGAAATCGTATTCTCCTCATTTACACGATCGCATAATCAACAGGCTGTACATCTGTGTTCACAATTGTAGCGCCGAGTGGAATACTGATAATGGAGAATGGATGTCAAAGTCGTGAGAATTTGTTGCTATCATTGTTCTTAGATTAATTGCGTAACAGGTCCATTTCTCAAATTTTCAAACGTAGGCTTTTCAAATTCTGTATTTCTGTAAACTGCAAACTCTTGGATGCTATGCGAAAGCGGTGTACTGAGCACTGATGAAAATAAACAATTGTATGTATTAAAACATTCTGTATATTTTATTATTATTATTATTATTATTATTATTATTATTATTATTAACCTGTATTTATTTGGCCACTAGCTGCCTAACTATTTGGTGTTGTTGTGGTCTTCAGTCCTGAGACTGAATTGATGCAGCTCTCCACGCTACTCTATCCTGTGCAAGCTTCTTCATCTCCCAGTACGTACTGCAGCCTACATCCCTCTGAATCTGCTTAGTGTATTCATCTCTTGGTCTCCCTCTACGATTTTTACCCTCGACGCTGCCCTCTAATACAAAATTGGTGATCCCTTGATGCCTCAGAACATGTCCTACCAACCGATCCCTTCTTCTAGTCAAGTTGTGCCACAGACTCCTCTTCTCCCCAATCCTATTCAGCACCTCCTCATTAGTTATGTGATCTACCCATCTAATCTTCAGCATTCTTCTATAGCACCACATTTCGAAAGCTTCTATTCTCTTCTTGTCCAAACTAGTTATCGTCCGTGTTCCACTTCCATACATGGCAGTAACGACTTCCTGACACTTAAATCTATACTCGATGATAACAAATTTCTCTTCTTGAGAAACGCTTTCCTTGCCATTGCCAGTCTACATTTTATATCGTTTGCTAACTATTTAGCCAACAACATTGTTCTTTAATTTATGACAGTACCTTATAATTTGATGTGTTTACAGAGCTCACGATTTCTTAATTACATATTATCACCCCAAACAACACAAACGCGTAAACTGCCGTATTGTTGTCTTGAGGGTTTTAATAATTGGCAATCATTTTTCACTGGATTTTTATGAAGTTCATCACTGAAACCGAAGAACTTACCGAGCAAGAGATTAACAATACTCACAAATGCTCAATTACGAAATGAATACATACTGTTTCTCGTAGAGCTGTTGCTGGTGTGCACCTCTGGAGTCAATCAATTATTGGAGTTGCCGTAGCTCGGTGTCTTCACATCTTGGAACTTCGGCAAAATGGCCATGCTTGAAAGTGTCTTGCGATGTGGATATAGGTTTTGGGCTGTCGGACAAAGTTAGCAGCACGTGTGAGTAGTCCAGGGGAGTTCCAAGTTTGACACCTACCTTATCAAGTTTGACTTGCTGACTTACGTAGCTGGATCAGGCGAGCAGAAGATTTAGACCTGCTTCTTCTGAGGGGTGTGCTGTGTCGTCCGAACAAGACACAGCCAGGGCAAAAGCACCTCAGGCGCAAAGATGCGAGCTGGTTACAGTGCCGTAGAGGCTCACCACTTATGCGAGTTCCACGGGCGGCGCTGAGGATGAAGATACCGACTTCGCCTCGGCCAGTTGCCGGCCACTTCGAGCCTTCAATGAGCGGATGACAACCGACAGAAGCATCTCGGAAGATAGAAGAGCAGCTCTCGCCCGCTTCGTTATAGATCATCGTCCAGGCTGACTTAGACAGCGAACGTCGTTTTAGTGAACTCTTAGAAGTGAACAGTCAGTTGTTGCAAATTGCATTTGCTATGTGCTGTGAAGCTTGCCTACGATTATTTGCCCTTAGCCATTGAGGGTTTTTTGTGTTATATTACAAGCAGTGTTGCAGACCTCCTTATTCAACAAGTCACAAACATAAGTAAATCTTTTTAACTCATTTGTGTGATTTTGGTAATAATTTGTTGGAGAGTTGTAGAACCTTCTTTCTCCTATCCTGTTACCTGACCCTGCGGCATACCTGTGTAACAGTGACAGGGAGAAATTGTCTTAACGGTTTACTGCTCCAGAAGCCTTTTCACGAACTCACACACTAGGCCTATAGTGGCAACCCGGCTTCCACAGCAGTAGCGACGAGGCCTTTACAAAACTGGCGATGAGGGTTTACAAAAGGATGGTTTTCGCAACTTAGGCTCAAACTATGATTCTGTAGAGATGTGCGGGATGACACCAGCATCCATTTTGCTTTGTTGTGGTTGTTGATGTGTGTTGTCGTGAACAGTTTTAACTTTGAATATCATGTTGTTTTGAGAAGGCGTTGTCGAATCCGTTAAAGTTTTTTGCTTTCGCATCTGTGAGGTTTCCCAGAACCGGTACCAGTCATGAAATGTCTCTTTAAATACAATGGTTAAGTCTGGGTCAAATGGCTCTGAGCACTATGGGACTACGTCTATGGTCATCAGTCCCGTAGAACTTAGAACTACTTAAACCTAACCAACCTAAGGACATCACACAACACCCAGTCATCAAGAGGCAGAGAAAATCCCTGACCCCGCCGGGAATCGAGCCCGGAAGCCCGGGCGCGGGAAGCGAGAACGCTACCGCACGACCACGAGCTGCGGACGGTTAAGTCTGCATGAGGTAGACGTCCAAAGAAAGGTGTTCCTTACGAGATGCCACTCTTTGCTAACTGGTCAACAATTTCGTTGTATCTGATTCCAGAACGCCCTTAGACGCAGGAAAGTTGCACTTTCTTTGTTCTTTGGTATACAGATAGATTGGTTTCCGTACATCGCAGAGGTAACAGTTCATCTTCAAGATCGAGGATTGATGTTGTAGTTCTTCGAGGTCCACGAATCTGTTATTATCAGAATATTGTTGATATTACGCAGTTTGAATACGGGTGCCTCTCTTATTTCTAGGACAACAGCCATAAAGCTCCTCATTTTGGGAGGGAGACTGTACATAGATCCGGTTTCCACAGTGGGGCGAAGTATCCTTCACTCGAATCAGATCTGTCAAGGTGTGTGAGTGTAATTGTTGGGAACTCCGTCAAGATGTGCCGAGTGCAGGATTTGAGAATAACCTTGGTTGATACAGTACGTATTGTTTTCCGCAGAGGATTTCATAATCAAGTCTGAATATCAGACATTTGACATTATTCAGTGGGAGCTGGAGGCTACTGGAGATATTTCTCTGCCAAACGATCATGTTCACCAATGTCGGACGTACCCTTATATAGCAAATGGTAGGAACAACCAGTAACATTATCGTTTCGGTGGTCCAGGTATTATGATGTGGGGATGCCTGATGTTGCATGGCATGCTGACACGGCACGCTCACTGGTCAACCTTATTTTGACACTGTACTCCCTTCCCACGTTGGTCTTCCGAGTGGTGCATCCTCGAAGAGCCTGGCCAGCAGGCCCGTACGGGACCTGCAACATACGGTCATGCATTATCCTGCTGAAATGTAGGTTTTCGCAAGGATCGAATGAAGGGTAGAGCCACGGGTCGTAACACATCTGAAATCTAACGTTCACTGTTCAAAGTGCCGTCAATGCGAACAAGAGGTGACCGAGACGTGTAAACAATGGCACCCCATACCATCACGCCGGGTGATACGCCAGTATGGCGATGACGAATACACGCTTCCAATGTGCGTTCACCGCGATGTCTCCAAACACGGATGCGACCATCATGATGCTGTAAACAGAACCTGGATTCATCCGAAAAAACGACGTTTTGCCATTCGTGCACCCAAGTTCGTCGTTGAGTACACCATCGCAGGCACTCCTGTCTGTGATGCAGCGTCAAGGGTAACCGCAGCCATGGTCTCCGAGCTAATAGTCCATGCTGCTACAAACGTCGTCGAAGTGTTCGTGCAGATGGTTGTTGTCTTGCAAACGCCCCCATCTGTTGACTCAGGGATCGAGACGTGGTTGCACGATCCGTTACAGCCATGCGGATAAGATGCCTGTCATCTCGACTGCTAGTAATACGAGGCCGTTGGGATCCAACACAGCGTTCCGTATTACCCATCGATTGCATATTCTGCTAACAGTCATTGGATCTCGACCAACGCGAGCAGAAATGCCGCGATACCATGAAGCGCATTCGCGATAGTCTACAATCCGACGTTTATCAAAGTTGGAAACGTGATAGTACGCATTTCCCCTCCTTACACGAGGCATCACAACCACGTTTCACCAGGCAACGCCGGTCAACTGCTGTTTGTGTATGAGAAATCGGTTGGAAACTTCTTCTATTTCAGCATGTTGTAGGTGTCGCCACCGGTGCCAACCTTGTGTGAATGCTCTGAGAAGGTATTCATTTGCATATCACAGCATCTTCTTCCTGTCGGTTAAATTTCGCGTGTGTAGCATGTCATCTTCGTGGTGTAGCAATTTTAATGGCCAGTAGTGTAATACTTGAGGACGTAGGTTGCAAGTGCTACTCTGTGACGAAGAGGTCGGCAAAAGAAAGTAATTCGTGTCGGGCCGGATCAAACGAGTCAGAAGACTGATGCCCACAGAAAAAAATCCAGGTTTTATTGGTCTATGGTACTTGGCAGTGATATATCGTACGAAAGTTACTTTCGCGCTTTGTACTTGGAGGGAGGCAGGGAGGGGAGAGAAAGAGAGAGAGAGAGAGAGAGAGAGAGAGAGAGAGAGAGATGGAGAGGCATCAGAGAGAGAGAGAAGAGAGAGTAAGAAAAATGCGATTCCTAACCACAGAACAAGTTACATTTTTGCTTATTCGAAGGTGGTGTTGTGTTCTGTGTTTCTGCGACAGAGGCAAGTTTCCTGCCAGCCAGCGCAAGTGCGCCAGTCTATGGCGAGCTCTGTCAGCAGTGCCCGGCTGCCCCCCCCCCCACCCTCCACTACTGGGCTGCAGTGTTGACTCGACTCCCCCAGCGCGCAGTCAGCAACATTTGGCCGCGGTGTGCTAAGCGCGTCAAGGCCGCCGCAGGCGGGAATCTATTTGCGACCGCACGCCGCGGCGCTTGTATACAGACGGGCCGTCGCTTACCGGCACTCGCGTAACTAACTCGCGCCGGGTGCCGGCTTTCTGTCGCGCCAACTTGTTAAACAAACAGCGAGCTGTGTCGTCTGCCGTGCGCGGACCCAGCTGCGGTGGGCGGGAGAAGGGATTCAGGATAAACCCCGGCAGGTGGCTGCCAACCAACTTCGTTACGAGAAATGCAAATACACTGGACTACAGTCGCTGCGGATTCATCACATCGTTATTTGTATCAGCATGTCCGTCAGCGCTGGTCCTTTGTAGCGTGTTTCTGTAAGAGCGTCCAAGAATTTAGCAGGACCCAGAGGATGCTCCAATGGCTAATATGCGGCAGGGACCCTGGGGTTGGAGAAGCCAGTTAAGGAGATAATGCACTGGATAGCCAAAGAAACTGGCACACCTTCCTAATATTGTGTAGGGCCCCGGCGAGCTCACAGAAGTGCCGAAACACGAAATGGCATGGAGTCAACTAATGTTTGAAGTAGTGCTGGAGGGAACAGACACCATGAATCCTGCAGAGCTGTCCATAAATCCATGCAGTGAAAGGTGGCTACACTGAGCCACAGCGCCAGAGATTGCGCCAAAGAGTTTTATTCAGCCGCCTCCACTGGCAGTGCTTGTTGAGAACTCGTAGTAGGCAGTGATTATTGAGAAGTAGCGGAGTGCAGTGCTTGTCGAGGACTCGTAGTAGGCAGTGCTTGCTGAGATGTGGTAGTGAAAAGTTCTTGTCGAGATGTCGTAGTAGTGAGTGCTTGTTCCATGTTTCATGCAGTTATTTGATGGGCTAGATAGCAGATGTTGTTCTAATGGAGATGTTGTAATGATTAGAGTGCTTTTCGTCAATATTTATGAAGGTAACAAAACTCGGTTTTTTTCTCATTTTTTCAATGTATTGAATAATGCATCATTACAGGTTCAGTCAACAAGGCATCTGGCTTGTGTTCTTGTATTAGAGTGTAATTCTGGTTTTCTTGCGCAATTATAGTATTTCTATTTTTCAATTACTTCAGTATAAATGATATTTAAAATTTCTTGTCTTATTGAAGAAGAACCGTGCCAGATGCGTACGTTGAATCACACTTCCACACACAGAACAGTTATACTTGTGCTTTGTTGGGTTCGTAGGTTTTATAGTTGCTGGGGACTTAATTAATTGATTGTATTAACGGAAATTTTCATTTCATTCTTTGTTGTTGTTCAATGCAGTCAGATTGCGTACTAAAACTAGTTAGGGCCAACCGTTTACGAGACTACGTAATCGGACATACAGCTATTAAATCAAAAAATTAAAAAGTATTTGCATATTAAATAATTAAGCCCCCATGCAACAGGTGTGAGGGAGTAGAGGTCTCTTCTGAAAAGCACGTTGCAAGGCATCCCAGGTATGCTCAATAATGTTCATGTCTGGGGAGTTTGGTGGTCAGCCGAAGTGTTTAAACTCTGTTCCTGGAGCACTCTGTAGAAATGCTGGACGTGTAGGGTGGCGCATTGTCCTGCTGGAATTGCCCAAGTCCGTCGGAATCCACAATGGATATGAATGGATGCAGCTGATCAGACAGGTTGCTTACGTGCATGTCACCTGTCATAGTCGTATCTAGACGTATCAGGGGGTCCGATATCATTCCAACTGCACAAAGCCCCACACCATTACAGACCCTCCACCAGCTTGAACAGTCCCCTACTGACATGCAGGGTCTATGGTTCAAATGGCTCTGAGCACTATGGGACTTAACATCTGAGGTTATCAGTCCCCTAGAACGTAGAACTGCTTAAAGCTAACTAAGGACCTCACACACATCCACGCCCGGGGCAGGATTCGAACCTGCGACCGTAGCAGTCTCGCGGTTCCGGACTGAAGCGCGTAGAACCGCTCGGCCACCGCGGCCGGCTGCAGGGTCTATGGATGCAAGAGATTGTCTCCATACCCGTACACGTCCTTCCACTAGATAAAATTTGAAACGAGAGACTCGTCCGATCAGGCAACATGTTTCCAGTCGTCAACAGTCCAAAGTCAGTGTCGACGGGCCCAGACGAGGCGTAAAGCTTTGTGTCGTGCAGTCATTAAGGATACACGAGTGGGGCTTCGGCTCCGAAAGCCCATTTCGATGATGTTTCGTTGAATGTTTTCCACGCTGACACTTGTTGATGGCCCAGCATTGAAATCTACTGCAGTTTGCGGAAGGGTTGCACTTGAGTCACGATGAACGATTTTCCTCAGTCGTCGCTGGCCCCGTTCTTGCAGGATCTATTTCCGGCCGCAGAGATGTCGGAAATTTGATGTTTTGCCAGATTCCTGCTGATATTCATGGTACACTCGTAAATGGCCCTACGGGAAAATCACCACTTCATCGTTACCTTGTAGATTCTGTGTCCCATCCCTCGTGCGCCGGCTATAACACCACTTTAGTACTTACTCAAATCTTGATAACCTACCATTATAGCACCAGAAACCGATCTAACAACTGCGCCAGGCACTTGTTGCCTTATATATACCCGCATCTCGTGGTCGTGCGGTAGCGTTCTCGCTTCCCACGCCCGGGTTCCCGGGTTCGATTCCCGGCGGGGTCAGGGATTTTCTCTGCCTCGTGATGGCTGGGTGTTGTGTGCTGTCCTTAGGTTAGTTAGGTTTAAGTAGTTCTAAGTTCTAGGGGACTGATGACCATAGATGTTAAGTCCCATAGTGCTCAGAGCCATTTGAACCATTTTGAACCTTATATATTCGTTGCTGACCTCAGCGGCGTATTCTGCCTGTTTACATATCTCTGTATTTGAATACAATTGTCTGTACCAGTTTCAAAAATGGCTCTGAGCACTATGGGACTTAACTGCAGTGGTCATCAGTCCCCTAGAACTTAGAACTACTTAAACCTAACTAACCTAAGGACCTCACACACATCCATGCCCGAGGCAGGATTCGAACCTGCGACCGTAGCGGTCGCGCGGTTCCAGACTGTAGCGGCTAGAACCGCTCGGCCACTCCGGCCGGCGAAAGATGATTAACGTCCTGTTTACAGAGTGGCCATTAGAGACGGAGCGCAAGCTTGGACTACGAAAGGAAGGAGATCGGACGTGCCGTTGTCAAAGGAACCATCCCGGTGTCTGCCTGGAATGATTTTGGAAAATAAAGAAATCTGTGTGGCTGGACGGAGGTTCGAAATGTCGTCCTCCCGAATGCGAGTCCTGTGTGCTGAATACTGTGCCACTCGCTCGGTACCAACACACGCCTATAGCGGAGATACTTGGTGAACTCCGGCCGGCTCTGTACCAGTTTCTTTGGCGCTTCAGTGTAGGATTAAAATCTCATTACTGTGAACTTTTTTACTTATATTAGTTACAGTTAACTGCAAATACCATCACTGACGCAATGAACATACCATTTGTACTGTATGTTAGAAAATGGGTTGAAACTGGCGTCGATCAACCAGAATGCAAGCATGAGATCGGCGAACAAGATTCTGAAGCAGCCTGACAAATATCCCTGGTGTATTTCGAATCACATCACAGGCAGCTACATATCTGGCAACTAATTCCATCTCCATATCCACTGGGGTCTCACACACAACTGTCTTTAGATATCCCAATAGGAAAAAAATCAAGGGGATTCAGGTGAGATGACATCGCAGGCCATGGAATAGGACGTCACCTTCGAATTCAGCGACCAGGGAATACAACAATGCGATGGCTGGGGACAACCACACTGAAGTGATATACTTATATGGATATGGTATCTGTTCTTTCGGACATGTGTGAAAGAACAGACACCATATCCATATAAGTATGTAGTTCTGGCAACACCGGCCATGACCTTCTTCTTCTGTGCCGATGCACACATATTCCCCGAACTCTTACAGGACCTGGTAAGAATGTCTTCCGCGAGTAATGAGTGTGTTAGGGTGGGACACTGCGAGTGTAGTGTGTGGACATATAAGATAAGGGTCTCGCGGGAGGCGTGCGCGAGATAGTCCCTGCAGTCGCGCCATCGTCTGTGCCCTCGGTGGCTCAGATGGATAGAGCGTCTGCCATGTAAGCAGGAGATCCCGGGTTCGAGTCCAGGTCAGCGCAAACATTTTCACCTGTCCCCCGCTGATATATATCAACGCCCGTTAGCAGCTGAAGGTATTAATATAATTCTAATTTCGCACTATAGTGAGGCGGTGCACCGTCATGTTGTATCCAGTTCCTCTCACGAACAGCCAAGGGTACGTTCTTCGACAACTGAGGTAGAAGTCTTTGCACGAACCTCTAGTACAGATGGCCTTTCAGACGGCCGTGTAGAAGATATGGCCCGATGAGATTATCGTCTACAGCCCAGATACCACAGCAAAACGTGCTTAATGGTGTGACCTTGCTACAGCATGAGAGCGTACCTCATCCCTCTCATGGCTATTTCGTCATGATGAAATGAGGCCTCGCCAGTAAACAGCACTATTTGGAGGAAATCCATTGTTGGAGCAACCACTGACCCAATGCAACCCTCGCTGCAAAGTCAGTCACAAGCGCTGCACGGACACGTTGTAGGTGTTATAGGTGTAATTGTTGCTCTTGGAATACTCGCCACACGCCATTACTTCAGCGTCCATTTCACGTGCAGTACGACGACTACTGTTAGTGGGGTCCGCTGCTTCGCTGCTATACGTTCCAGCACCTCCTTTTGAAAGTAGGGTGTGCGATTAGTCCTCATGTTGCCAGGTCCTTAGTTTCCTCTTTGCAATGGACCCGTCTCCCGCATTCGTCGATCGAGAGAAATGAACACTCGTCGTGACGGAGATGCCTGTTAGTAAATCGCTCCCTGCACAGCCTTTCGTCAGTGAGAACGCTGCAACGCACTTCCCCATACACAAGGTGCGTGTCAGTGAGTTCTGCGAAACTATACTGTTACTGTTCCATCGTACTGTACTGCACGTCTTTGAGCAGCACTGAGTAATGAATGGGTCTGTCGTTGATTCATAACACGATCTGTCATGGGACAATGCAAATGCGATACAACAGTCACCTTATGGACAAGTGAAGTAAACAAAACCTGCATCATGATTTCCTAGTAATCGGGCTCGTCCCCCTTGTTTACTTGCAAGAAATAAAGAATGTACATAGAATGAGTTTTTCACTCTGCAGCGGAGTGTGCACTGATATGAAACTTCCTGGCAGATTAAAACTGTGTGCCAGACCGAGACTCGAACTCTGGACCTTTGCCTCTGCCTGGGTAGAGCACTTGCCCGCGAAAGGAAAAGGTCCTGAGTTCTAGTCTCGGTCCGGCATACAGTTTTAACCTGCCAGGAAGTTTCAAGAAGGTACATGTAAATAAACAGTACAGTAAGTGCAAACTTGTATGGCTCTTACGGAAACACCCTGTATAATGTGGTTTGCATAGCCCCGTATTCCTTGGCGGTCCCACAACCGAACGTGTCGGTAATGGTTCACCTCGATGAAGCTTATTTAGTACACGTCATGTGACCTCTCTCATCCACATGAGGACACGGGCGTTGCTTCCCTCCCCCCCTCCCCCTCCCCCCCCCCCCACTTAATCACTTCTGAGCACACTGGTCAGGACACAGGGGCGGTGGGCGGATCTGATCCACGCCACAATGACGAGCAGCAAGTACTCGGCCGCACATGGGGTCTTGTATAAAAAAGTTCGTTGCTTGGGGCTTCCCTCTCCCTACAACTGTGACTGCTGTACTTTACAGGACCGGCGTATATAGCTCGAGAACTATTTAAAAGACACTGGTATCCAGTTTTGGCCTGGGATCTTGACGACCCATGGGACCAGCCCGGTCCGAAAACTGGGACGTCTGTTTATGTTGTTAATTTTCATTAAGAGCTTATCTTTTTAAACGGCGCCGTTGCTCAGCTCTCAATCATAAGTCGCCGTGGATGTCATTCTCCTCTCGAACCGCCCCAGTTGGAACCCTCGGCCTTAATTTTGTGTTTTATACTTCATATGACCAGCGTATCCTTGCACTGCACACTCTTATCATTGTCCTATTGTGAAAATTGCTCTGTTAGCGTTGTTGGCTACTGCTGGCTATCTGGTATTCGTTTCTGGGTGTTTTTATTTTACGATGTGAATTTACGTTTTTACATCGAACTCTTTGTACTGTTGTATATCTTCACTTCTGTGTGAAACGTCTCTTTTTACTGATGAAGTGCTCGCAGCTCTTAAAGTAGGCATTTTAGAGTCCATTTTTAGTAGGATTTTTTTTTTTGCTTCGAATGGTCGTTCCTGTCATATCCCTGATTGCTGACCACACCTCCTGGGACACCCTGCATACTCCGCAAGTCTCCTTACAGCGTGTGGCGGAGAGTACTTACCGCTGGTACTATTATCATTTTCCGCTTTCTCTGTACAATTTCCGAACTGAGTATGGGACAAACGGCTGTCTATAAACTCCGCATGAGCTCCAACCTAGTCTCGTCGTGGTCATTTCGAGAGACATATCTGCGAGGAGTTTCGACAATAACCCTCTCCGTTACTCAACGCATTTCTTTGTACTGACTGCCATTGGGCTTCGTTGAACATCTCCATCTGTACCTACATCAACACTCGGCAAGCCACCACATGGTGTGTGGCGATGCTTTGTGTACCAGTATCATCTCTCCCCTTTCCTATCCCAGTCACGTATGATTCACGGGAAGAACGATTGCTGGTAATCCTCCATGTCGGCTCGAATATCTGCAATTTTATGTTCAAGGTCGCTTAGCGAGATATACGCATGCACTGTTTGAGCTGTAACTGTTCGTTGCATGTTTTTGACATGGTCTTTCACACGTTCGGAAATACTACTAGGTCTACAACTTTGCTTCCGCCGTTTTTTCTGAAAGTTCGAGGATTTACTGTGAAAAACGTACAAAAAAATATGACTGATAGTATTGCTCATCGCTGGACACTACAGTGTCCCCTCTTTCAGATAGCATACGAAACCCGTGGAGGAAGAAAGGGGCGTCTTTTGTGGGGATCCATGAATCGATTCAATTTTGCAGTTGTTCATATGTTCGGAAGCGCTGGTCAGCCAGACTGTATGGCACTGATCAAAAAAGGTGGTAGTCAGAGAGAGCAACGTATGGGGAAAACGGCGCGAGGGATAGGACTTCTCATTTCAACGTTTCCATGTAGATTTTGACGGGTTTTGCGACATGGGGTCGAGGACTGACCTGCTGCAAAATTACCTTTACGTGTCTGTCGCCGTATTGTGGCCGTTTGTGTTTCAGTGCTGGGATCTAACGCACCAGTTGCTTTCGATAATGATGTTCTGTGACTGTCTTCGATTCTTTCAGTAGCTACGAAAACATTCTGTCTTCCACCGCCATTCCGGTCTTGGAAATCAAAATCACCATATTTAAGACGTTGAAAACATTCTGTGCACCTTCTTAGACTAATAGTTCCCTCACAACTGGTCTTACCAGCATTTTAAGAGCCACAGCCGCAGATTTCTTCATGTTAATGCAGAAAATTAAAACTTCCCCGCAAATGGCAAGAAATGGGTACGTAAGATGACGTACTTAATCGAGAATAATCTTATGATGCAATCACAAATCGACTAGTATTTTTATGGCATTATGTTTACAGACGCCTAAGCTTATTGTATTACACGTATGACCAACCACCGGAACCCTACGTGCCGCTACTGCCGTCTATTGCAAAACGGCGGAAGAAAAGTTGTAGACCTAATATTTTTGACTATGTTACGATGATCTCAAAAAGGGCCGTCGAGTGAATAAAACAGTAGAATTTACGACTCTGGACCGGTTTTCCGTTGTTCTGATGATTTTGTCGTCAACGGGACATTAAATCCTGATGAACCTTTCTTTATTCTGGTATGAGTCTTTGACAGGCCTCTCTCTTCACCTATTCTTTTTACTGTTTCTTTAATTTGCACTTAATTTTTAACATTCTTCCGTCTCAAAAAAAAAGTGTTCAAATGTGTGTGATATCTTATGGGACTTTAGTGCTAAGGTCCCTAAACTTACACACTACTTAACCTAAATTATCCTAAGGACAAACACACACACACCCATGTCCGAGGGAGAACTCGAACCTCCGACGGGGACAAGCCGCACAGTCAATGACTGCACCGCCCTAGATCGCACGGCTAGTTCCGCGCGGCGACTTCCGTTTCAAAGGCCTATAGTTGTTCTGCCGTTGGTATACGGACCGCGTCTTTCTCAAAGGAACCATCCCCTCATTCACCTTAAGCGATTTTGAAAAACTACGCAATTTCTAAACCTGGATGGCCGGACGTGGATTTGAACCTCGGTTCTCTCGAATGCGAGTACCAAGTATTATAAGTGGACTATCCTGCTCGGATGGCACCGTTAGAAAGATGTAGGCTGTGCTGGTGCTCAGTTTCAGCCCTCCTTTCACTCTCATCGTAGCCAACACGATCAGAACACTGCACACCGCACGCATTCATCGCATTCACCTACAGCAGACAGTGACACTTTCAACACTTGAGGTGCAAGCTGCCGAAAAGGCGTCAAGTAGAAGGAATTTCACCGGTATACGAGTCGCACGATGAAAAAGTAAATAAAGAAGTTGGCGCTTTTGGAGTGAGAGCAGACAGCTGGTACTACTGGTTCGGTAAAAGGGCGTCCACATATCATTTACCAGGAAAGCTGTGATACAGGATCAGTGACAGTCTGGAGGCGAGACAATTCATGCTAAACTGGTCATGAGGTAAAAATTTCGTCTGTTAGTTGTCACACATTGTGGCAACTGTTCTGGCGTAACCACAAGCGCCAACGAAGATGCAAAACGCAAGAGCAGAGAAGTCAGGGAGGAAACATCGGCCAATGGTGCGGGGAATTGGACCGCGCCGTCCCAGGAGCGACACCTAGAGGACGTGAATATAAGCGCCGCTCCTGCTAACCTCGGCCGCTCAGATCGGCCGGAGCCTGCAACGTGTTTAGTGCTACGCTGTCAGATTGTCGTGATCCATATCAAGTGTTTCCTTGGACTCGGTGTATAGCAAGAACTGTACTCTTTTCCTGTCGCCTCTCGCCAGCGACGTTAGCTGTAGTAAAGTTAAGTATTGTCAAATTGCTTTCTAGAAATAAAACTACTAATGTTATTTGTTTGAATGGTTGTATAGCATCCCGAGAATGCGACATCCGATAGGCACCCCATCAGCGACGAGTGGGCAAGACCCCACAGCAACAACATCTAACGAGTGGTTCGGAATCCATGGTATTCCACCAAGGACAGTCAAAGACTGTGGCCGCAACGATGACGGATACTAGAAGCAGTGGATGACTGTGGCACGAGCCTGCAGTATCGTGTAGTTACAACTCCAAACAGATGAGTCCTGTGCCCCTGCAGCCAGCAGCAGCGACAACGAAGTGAACTCGTGGGCAAGCATTGTATAACGGTATCGACTGGCGCCAGTCTCGGTCTACGCAGCACCCGCTGCGATCTCGAGTCATGTGTGAACTGAGTCACTGGCTGTTTACGAGGGGTGTAAGTAGGCTGTTTATGTTTTCTTATTGGCAACGTTACGTAGCGCTCTGTATGAAAATCACTGGCTGTGCTGTGTGCAGTCTGTGGCTAGTTTGCATTGTTGTCTGATTTTTGAAGCTTTTGTCCCATTTGTTGCATTAATTGTAATAACAATGCACTGGTGTATGAAACATGTTCCTCAGTGGTTTTCGGCAGTGAATTTGCACCGGCAACATTCACATTTTGACAAGCAGAAAATGTGTCTTGACTTATTTGAGAAAACGGTGAGGACCCAAAACCTGAATCTACAGTATTTGCGAGATTGTGTCCTGTCATTTCGGATTCCTGAGGCGAGCTGTTGCCGACCGATCGATCGATAATGCTTCCCTGTTCACTAATTGTTTCACTGTCTACGCCATTATTTGCCGCCCGCTCCATTTCCCTATGCACAATTACCAAATTACTACTTTGAACATTAGTTAATTCATTACACGGTGGCGCTAACACGCTGCTTTCGTCTTCACTGTCATTTCTCAGTTTACTTTGGAGCCTAGTGTTACGTTTTTCACACGCCATTATTGTCACAATATTTCACACGACAACACAGAAAAGCACAATTTGAAGAGCAAAAATAAGAGAACACATTAACATAGTACTGAAAATAATATCTAGTTAATTGCAGCTGCGAAATACTTGGTGCAAATCTACATGCGTGCCACACCTGTTTTACTGTACAACAATGAAAGACTGCAACTACAAAGGAAATTCTCTCTATAATTACGCGCTAGCAATAAACAATAGCTACACTAATTACACAAACTACAAAAAAAAAAATCAGAAGATTCCAGTGAGGTTTCCTCAGCTAAGGGTCGACATATGAAACGTCCCCTTTTTTAACAATTATACACGACTGTGCTTAAACTGACACAATATTTTTAGCGCAACGCAATCTGACTTTCAAAAATCCCTACAAAAAAATGGCCCTGACTAACAGTAACCTATGCGTTTCACAAATCGCTTACCTCACAAACATCTTGGTTACTCGAACTACTGCAATACAGCGAGTGCCACTAGTGCCAGCTAAATAAAAGATTCAAACTACGGAAGGCACTAACTACTGATAGGCATAGTTAGTAAATGAAAGATTTTGATAGAGAACAAACAATGTATTTACCTTAATAGTCATCAAAAGTCATAATATATATAGGAGTTCATAACATCCATTCTTACAAATATCAAAACTCCGCCATTTCTCTCCCCACATCCACCACTGCTGGCGGCTCACCTCCAACTGCGCAACGCTACGCGCTGTTAACATCCAGCTGCCGCTGCCCAACACTGCAATGGCAGACAACAATGCAAACTAGCCACAGACTGCACACAGCACAGCCAGTGATTTTCATACAGAGCGCTACGTAACGTTGCCAATAAGAAAACATAAACAGCCTACTTACAGGGGTACTCTTTAAGCTTTAATTATCACCTCCAAAAAAATGTTTTACCTCACGAGACACCACAGTCCAACTATGTTTGATATTTATAGCATTGTACGGGTGCACCCAGTACTTCCTTTTCTTTTACGGTTTTTTGAGCTTCAAATATTGATAAGTCGCAGTAACGCCCTGAGCAGAAGAGATCAACAGAAATTGAAACAGCGATTCCTGCTCTCTTATAGCTCGTCGTACGGCGTGTCGCATCGCTTATCCATCACTTATGTTATCATCCCAATCGGAACACGAGTGTCGCGCGGATAAGCATCGCATTGCGTCGCGTAACGTTTACTGCAGTGTGTCATTTCGTCTCAGTGTGAACCGCGCCTTGACGCCATGCTCACATGACGGGAAATTGACGCGTTTTCGAATAGCATGTTTAGACATCGAACATTCAACTTACAACCGATCACATGTTGTATGTTAACTGGGGACCTAGAAACGACGGAGAGGCTCCGTCCCAGCCGCACCCGCAGTGGTCTACAACCCCACGACGACTACCGCAGTCCACTTCATCCTTCCGCCGCCCCACACCTAACCCAGGGTTATTGTGCGGTTCGGTCCCCGGTGGACCCCCCATGGAACGTCTCACACCAGACGAGTGTAGCCCCTATGTTTGCGTGGTAGAGTAATAGTGGTGTTCGCATATGTGGAGAACTTTTTTGCGCAACAATCGCCAACATAGTGTAGCTGAGGCGGAATAAGGGGAACCAGCCTGCATTCGCCGTGGCAAATGGAAAACCGCCTAAAAGCCATCCACAGACTGGCCGGGTCACCGGACCTCGACACAAGTCCGCCGGGCGGATTCGTGCCGGGGACCAGGCGCTCCTTCCCACTCCGGAAAGCCGTGCGTTAGACCGCTCGGCTGACCACCGATCACATAATCGTTCTTGAACGCGCGTTGACCCAGCGTTAGCGCAAAATGTCTCTACACGCAGACAAACGCGCGGTGACGGGTGGTTAGAGAGATCAAAGGCGCCCGTATACTGTTCAGTTGACCGCACGCTTCCGTCGCTAACAGACGTATTTTCTGTGCCTTCCCGTTATTTTTGTTCGTCAGACATAGCGAGAAACCAGTGAAACCGAAGGCGAGAATACTGACAACGAGTTACTGACGAAGTAGAGAAAAGGCCAGAAATTTGGAAGAATGCGTCCGAATCGTATAAAAAATAAAATTTTGCGACGGCGAGCTTCGGAACAATTGGTTTTTTGAGACAAATGACTCTCAGAAAAAAAAGAGTGTAGGTAGAAAAACTTTACTATTGTCAAGTACACCTTTGTTCATCTCATATGTTCTGGATGTTCGATTTTACCTTCATTAACAAAGTAGGCCGGCCGGAGTGGCCGAGCGGTTAAAGGCGCTACAGTCTGGAACCGCACGATCACTACGGTCGCAGGTTCGAATCCTGCCTCGGGCATGGATGTGTGTGATGTCCTTAGGTTAGTTAGGTTTAAGTAGTTGTAAGTTCTAGGGGACTTATGACCACAGCAGTTGAGTCCCATAGTGCTCAGAGCCATTTGAACCATTAACAAAGTAGTTGGTAAATTTAGCCCGAATGTTATACGCTAATGAAGTGGGTGGTCCATTGTGGACAGCATTTATACTTGTGAGATTTCCCTCTAAGATGTCTTCGTGTTTCAATCATTCTTTAATTCGAAAATAGTTGTAAAGCGTGTAAGATGGCTACTTTTTGATGATGTTATTGGATGTGTTAATATTTGTAAAGGAAAACGATGTATTTGAAGAATACCGCAACAGTTGCTAGGCAACAGTATCTGTGCCTGCGATGGCAGATCTGTGGACTCATAGAGTCTCTGACAGTCGGTAATGTGCAGCAGGCGGTGGTTCGTTGACTGTACAGTGTAATGCATGGACGCACTTTTGGAACTATGTCAGTTGTAGATTTACGAGGAGGAATGATGACTCAGAACAATGGTTGGATAGCATACAGAAATAAAAAAAAGGTTTTGAAATGAAGAAAAAAGTGTTATTTGATGAGTTAAAACGTTTATTTTTATATTTCCAGACTTGTATTGTTGGTCCACTTCACCCTCGTCACAGTCGACTTTTTGATAATTATTCTATTTTTCTCGGTGAAATCGGCTCTCACACACACAAGATTCTTTTCAATTTCATGTAAATGATGTGGCTTTGAACTCAGAAGCACATTTAGGTTGTCCTTTCCCTTTCCCAGGTTTGTATTTACGATAACACTGACACAAGAAAAGGCTACTCGCTTACAAGCACCGTAATCTCCACAGTCCACACTGACATCTAATGGGTGACGTAGCATTCTTCACTTATTATACTTTACACCACAACTACATTCAACGTACCTGCTTGCTGAAGTTATCCGATAGTTAATTATTTATTTTTCATAAATCAGTTGTTTTCCGCAGTAGGGTCTCATTAAATTCTCTATCAGCACAAATGCTTCAACGATCACGATCACGTAAGGAAATGTCACGTCGGTCTTCTCTGATACTGAAATAGCACGGCATCCCTAAAAATTTCTGAGTCGCTCTCTTTCCAATAAGAGTCAATGTCTGTCCAGAGAAAGCGAAAGTCAGAGACAAACAGCACTAACAGCACTAAAGAAAGTAAAATGTTTGTAACTGAAATATATGGAACCTGAATGTTCTGGATTTTGTATTCAGACCGTGTTACCGTCAAGTGCTCCGATGCAATGATGAAACTTCGCTTACTGTTCAGATCCTTGAGATATTTCAATCCATTTTTTTTCACTTGATGTTTGCATTGCAGTGTCTTTTATTATCATCCAGATAACTTTGCATACTAGACGAACTATCCCAGACATTGTCGATTTTCCAATACCATATGAATAGAGCAGCTGCGCCATTGAACACACGCTTGTAAGGTATCTGCAATGAAGAAT
Organism: Schistocerca serialis cubense; assembly: GCF_023864345.2. Classification (NCBI taxonomy): domain Eukaryota; kingdom Metazoa; phylum Arthropoda; class Insecta; order Orthoptera; family Acrididae; genus Schistocerca; species Schistocerca serialis. The sequence continues at coordinate 118,269,956 of NC_064639.1, read as the reverse complement.
GTTGTTGTGGTCTTCAGTGGAGAGACTAGTTTGATGCAGCTCTCTATGCTACTCTATCCTATGCAAACCTCTTGATCTACGAATAACTACTGCAACCTACATCCTTCTGAATCTTCTTAGTGTATATTCATCTCTTGGTCTCCCTATACAATTTTTACCCTCCACACTGCCATCCAATACTAAATTCGTGATCCCTTCACGCCTCAGGACGTGTCCTACCAACCGATCACTTCTTCTACTAAAGTTGTGCCACAAATTCCTCTTCTCCCCATTTCTATTCAATACCTCCTCATTAGTTACGTGATCTACCCATCTAATCTTCAGCATTCTCCTGTAGCACCACATTTCGAAAGTTTCTATTCTCTTCTTGTCTAAACTATTTATTGTCCACGTTTCACCTCCATACATGGCTACACTCCATACAAATACTTTCAGAAACGACTTCCTGACATTTAAATCTATACTCGATGTTAACAAATACACTCCTGGAAATTGAAATAAGAACACCGTGAATTCATTGTCCCAGGAAGGGGAAACTTTATTGACACATTCCTGGGGTCAGATACATCACATGATCACACTGACAGAACCACAGGCACATAGACACAGGCAACAGAGCATGCACAATGTCGGCACTAGTACAATGTATATCCACCTTTCGCAGCAATGCAGGCTGCTATTCTCCCATGGAGACGATCGTAGAGATGCTGGATGTAGTCCTGTGGAACGGCTTGCCATGCCATTTCCACCTGGCGCCTCAGTTGGACCAGCGTTCGTGCTGGACGTGCAGACCGCGTGAGACGACGCTTCATCCAGTCCCAAACATGCTCAATGGGGGACAGATCCGGAGATCTTGCTGGCCAGGGTAGTTGACTTACACCTTCTAGAGCACGTTGGGTGGCACGGGATACATGCGGACGTGCATTGTCCTGCTGGAACAGCAAGTTCCCTTGCCGGTCTAGGAATGGTAGAACGATGGGTTCGATGACGGTTTGGATGTACCGTGCACTATTCAGTGTCCCCTCGACGATCACCAGTGGTGTACGGCCAGTGTAGGAGATCGCTCCCCACACCATGATGCCGGGTGTTGGCCCTGTGTGCCTCGGTCGTATGCAGTCCTGATTGTGGCGCTCACCTGCACGGCGCCAAACACGCATACGACCATCATTGGCACCAAGGCAGAAGCGACTCTCATCGCTGAAGACGACACGTCTCCATTCGTCCCTCCATTCACGCCTGTCGCGACACCACTGGAGGTGGGCTGCACGATGTTGGGGCGTGAGCGGAAGACGGCCTAACGGTGTGCGGGACCGTAGCCCAGCTTCATGGAGACGGTTGCGAATGGTCCTCGCCGATACCCCAGGAGCAACAGTGTCCCTAATTTGCTGGGAAGTGGCGGTGCGGTCCCTTACGGCACTGCGTAAGATCCTACGGTCTTGGCGTGCATCCGTGCGTCGCTGCGGTCCGGTCCCAGGTCGACGGGCACGTGCACCTTCCGCCGACCACTAGCGGCAACATCGATGTACTGTGGAGACCTCACGCCCCACGTGTTGAGCAATTCGGCGGTACGTCCACCCGGCCTCCCGCATGCCCACTATACGCCCTCGCTCAAAGTCCGTCAACTGCACATACGGTTCACGTCCACGCTGTCGCGGCATGCTACCAGTGTTAAAGACTGCGATGGAGCTCCGTATGCCACGGCAAACTGGCTGACACTGACAGCGACGGTGCACAAATGCTGCGCAGCTAGCGCCATTCGACGGCCAACACCGCGGTTCCTGGTGTGTCCGCTGTGCCGTGCGTGTGATCATTGCTTGTACAGCCCTCTCGCAGTGTCCGGAGCAAGTATGGTGGGTCTGACACACCGGTGTCAATGTGTTCTTTTTTCCATTTCCAGGAGTGTATTTCTTCTTCAGAAATGCTTTCCTTGCCATTGCCAGTCTACATTTTGTATCCTCTCTACTTCGACCATCATCAGTTATTTTGCTCCCCAAATAGCAAAACTCCTTTACTACTTGAAGTGTCTCATTTCCTCAGCATCACCCGACTTAGTTCAACTACATTCCATTATCCTCGTTTTGCTTTTGTTGATGTTCCTCTTATATCCTCCTTTCAAGACACTGTCCATTCCGTACAACTGCCCTTCCAGGTTCTTAGCTGTCTCTGACAAAATTACAATGTCGTCGGCAAACGTCAAGTTTTTATTTCTTCTCCATGCATTTTAATTCCTACTCCGAATTTTTCTTTTGTTTCCTTTACTGCTTGTTAAATATAGACATTGAATAACGTCGGGGATAGGCTACAACCCTGTCTCACTCCCTTCTCAATCATTCTTCCCTTTCGTGTCTCTCGACTATTGTAACTGCCATCTGGTTTCTGTACAAATTGTAAATAACCTTTCGCTCCCCGTATTTTACATCTGCAACCTTCAGAATGTGAAGGAGAGTGTTCCAGTCAACACTGTCTAAAGCTTTCTCTAAGTCTACAAATGCTAAAAACGTAGGTTTGCCTTTCATTAATCTATCTTCTAAGATAAGTCGTAGGGTCAGTATTGCCTCACGTGTTCAACACATTTCCACGGAATCCAAACTGATCTTCCCCGAGATCGGCTTCTACAAGCTTTTCCATTCGTTTGCAAAGAAATTTTGTTAGTATTTTGCAACCATATTAAACCGATAGTTCGGTAATTTTCACGCATGTCAACACCTGTTTTCTTTGGGATTGGAATTATTATATTCCTCTTGATGTCTGAAGGTATTTCGCCTGTCTCATTCATCTTGTTCACCAGATAGAAGAGTTTTGTCATGACTGGCTCTCCCAAGGCTATGAGTAGCTCTAATCTCTAATGAAATGTTGTCTACTCCCGGGGCCTTGTTTCGACTTAGGTCGTTCAGTGCTCTGTCAAACTCTTCACGCAGTATCATATCTCCAATTTCATCTTCATCCACGTCCTCTACCATTTCCATAATATTTCCCTCAAGTACATCGCCCTTGTATAGATTCTCTATGTACTCCTTTCGCCTTTCTTCTTTCCCTTCTTTGCTTAGGTCTGGTTTTCCATCCGAGCTCTTGGTATTCATACAGGTGGTTCTCTTTTCTCCAAAGGTCTCTTTAATTTTGCTGCAGACAGTATATCTTACCACTAGTGATATATGCCTCTACATCCTTACATTTATCCTATAGCGATCTCTGCTTAGCCATTTTGAAGATACTGTCGATCTCATTTTCCCTTTTTACGCCAGAAGGATGGTGATTCTGTGACATGAAGTGATTTGCAAATGTGCTGTACGTATGGATTTCCACTTTTCAGTGCTTTATTTGTTCACAGTCTAACATTCTGCGTGGTGTCTGTTTGTTCTATATCGTGTCTCCCTACCACTTTCGCGCAACGACGCTCTGAGCGTGTTTTTTAGGGAATTGGCTAGTTTGAACCTGGGACCTGTAGCTGGTAAGGAGACGCCACATCACACATGACATGTGGAATTCAGAAGACTTCAGTGAGACTAGCGATGATATAACCAAATACTTAATGATTTCTGCGTCAGCTCCACTCCACTCCCTGTAAAAGAATCTTAATACTAACTAAATTTAGTGGAAGGGGTTCAAGGCTTTCCTATTTTTAGTTAGCTGGTAAAATAACGTCGAAATAGCAGTTAAGTTTACCATTGGAAATTTTATTCAACTCACAAAACATTGTTTATAAATTGTACTATTGATAAAAGGAAATGTTTTAATACAGGATGGTAAAAACCAACTGCGTTCAACAAAAATGTGAACGAATATTCCCTGAATGGGTTTCCAAGTTCTATAATGGATCGAAGAATGACCTATGCCCTATCACATCTATAATCTAGATTTAAATTAAGTTTCACAAAAGAGAAAACTATCAAAATGGTCTACAGTGACCATCAATTATCTTTAATTACTTATCTAACTTGTCGTAAATTACAGTGGCTGATGTGGCTTCTCAATAACTATATAACAGAAAAATCATCGCGTTTCAGATTTTTACTTCAAGTGGCAAATGTGAACACCATGAGCTTTAATTGACGATCAACACTAGTATTACGCAAAAAGGGGATGTAACAGATGAGACTTCTGCAGTTCTGAGTGAAGCCTTATGCGCTCAAAAATGCTGCATCGCGTGCGTTCATTACCTTGTCGGTGTTCGTCAGGGGGCGACGGCCGGCGCAGCTCCGTCCAGCTCGCCCTCTCGGAAGCAACTCCCTCCTAACTTCTCCTTACTACAATTTACCAAAGTTGGTTAAAAAAAACTATCTGGGTGTGTTTTCATCTGACCAATCTGGGTCTCAATGTTAACCTTAAGCTCCGCCTACAAAAATTCTGTCTATCCAATGAGAAACGTTATACTTTTCGTGGTGGGGCAATGTTTTTAAAGTTTGCAACGTAACAGAGACGCGAAAAAGCCTCACGCTAAAACTTGCAGCTGGTGTGGTCATTTAGTGTTATCGTAAGATCTATACTGTTCTTCTGGAGGGCTCTATCTTTTAACATGGGCTGGGGGCTGGTCGTAACGTAACAGAGACGCGAAAAGGTCTCACGCTAAAACTTGCGGCTGGGGGTGGCCCTTTTTGTGTTATCATAAGATCTATACTGTTCTACTGGAGGGCTCTAGCTTTTAACATGGGCTATGGGGTGATCCTGACGTAGCAGAGACGCGAAAAAGTCTCACGCTAAAACTTGCAGCTGGGGTGGTCCTAGTGGTTAGCTGGCGACGTGGGTGTCCAGGCCGTCCCTTATTGTAGGGCCTTCTAGCTTAACACAGGTCTGCTCTCGGCTTCTGTTCTCGTTTCTCCCCTCGGGACTGCGTCTGTCTCAAGGTGGGAAGGTATGATATGCATTTAGGCATTCTTGTGTTAGTCTGTGGTATTCCATTTGCTCACTCGTTACTCATATTACTTTGGTTAATTTAATATCACGATTTATTCGGAGCTATGTGACATACTACTGGATTTGCTTATCATGTCAGGGTTTTCATGGAAGGTGCTGGATTTGCCTGACACCTTACATATCACCATCCTTCGAACTTAATTTTTGCACTGAATTTAGGCAATGATTGAATCGTTGTCTAAGTTAGTCAAAAATTATTCCTTTATATAAATTTTGTTGCCTACTGTTCAGCCACGTTATTCTGGTTCTATGCTAGTTTGTATTACTAATTTATATTTTTATATTCTTCCACATTATTCTCAAAAATGACAAGAGAAGGATATTTTTATGCTATTATTAATTTTTAATTATTTTCTTCCTATATTTAAGTGTGTAGTTCGTTTTTTAAGAAGTTTGTTATCGAAAGTGAGGAGTCTTTCACATAGATTTTCTTAGAAATATATTTTTTTATCAGTGTAGTAATTAAGTAAAATCTATTCCTAACACATTTTCTAAATATCATGTACAAGTAAAATGTTTTTGTTTCTAGACACTGATTTCAACATTGTTACACTAACAAATAAGAATTATTTCCAAGAATTGCTTTGACAAAGAAATATACATACACAAGTATTGATATATTATCCTAACAAATGGTACAAATGTTAAAAAAATGGGAAAACATCCAACAAGATAATTTTTTATTCTTTGTTTTTATAAGGAGAAAGTAAGTAAAATATAGTTATTCTTTTATTTTCATGAGGAGAAAATAAGTGGCATATAGTTTTAGTGTTTATTATGCCTTACTTTTGTAAGAACTAATGACTTATTTTTATCGATAGTCAATTTTTTATTTAAGTCCATAGTCAATGACCGTTATTTTTTAGTTTATTAACTGTCTGGTGTGCTTAACTTATTTAGATTTTCACACGTTTCTTTTGCACAATTCCTACATCACATAATTAGATTTCACACATTCACACAATCCTATGAATGTTTAAGCAGGTGACGGACTTGAGCAAGATGGATGTGGGCAAGTACTTGATGTACAGCTTCGTTTGTCGTTCCTTGTTGGCTTTGCAAGTGTGTGTTGCTGTTGTGGAGGTCCCATAATGGAATGGAGCTGTGAGTGCAGAATCTTGTGGTTTACTGGCTTTGTATGTGTGAAAGTCATCGTTATGTGTCGCTGAAAGCGGTCATTTTTTGTTGTAATACTTCGCAGACGGCTAGTTTACAATAGGATAGGGATTTGGGAAGGTATGTCGTCTGTTCTTCACCCATCTTCTGTCTTGGTCTCAATCTTGCAAATCTTCAACCCCTGTTCTTCCAGCTTTTTCTCTGCTTCTTACTTGATTTTTGGTTCTTCTCTGGGCAGGATATGGAAATATTTATTGATAACTAGTCGCTTTGAAGTTCATCTCCTAGTAACAGTTTGATAAATGGTTTGGACATGTCATTTCTACTTTGTGGACGTTTTCTTCAGTTTCGTTCATCAGCATGCTGTTTAATAGCGGTAGTGTGACTTTTACCCATTTTTTTTTTTTTTTTTTTTGCCAGTGGTGGCTTGCCCAAACCGTCTTCTCGTCAGGCCATTTTTTGCTCGCTCCACCGAGTCGGGCCGCTCGGAGACCCTCCCGGCGTTTGGCGTCCCATCGCGTCTCTGCAGGGCTCCGCCACTGTGCGGCTCCATGTTCCGTCCCAGCAGGGTTCCACCTAGCGGGCAGATTTATTGGCCACTTTCGATACAAGGGCCTTCTGTTGACCTCGCTGTCCTTTCCTTTCTCTTGACGCTTCTGCCTTGTAGGAATCGTGTCTTGCTAATTGCGTCCTTTTCTTTCTTGATACTTCTCTCATGGCAACTAGTGGGTCATTGCATCTCGTCCTTGCTGGAGTTTTTACAATGGTTCTTACAAAAGTTTTACTTATAATCATCTAACATATGTCTAGTAACTACATTGTTTTACGCCTTCTTAAAAGCTTTACAAATTTCGGCGCTCTTTCCATGTTACAATTCTAAGATATTTTGAGTTTTAATGTCTACAAGAATCCTCAAATTCGTTTTTTATTTTTGTGTAGTGTCGTGGTGTATGTCATTGTAGTATTTCATGCTGTTAGACTATCTATGCTTTATCCCTTCACCTTAATCTATGGTACTATTGATGTTATTATTGAAACTACTTTCTTTTTCCCACCTTCCTCTCTCTTCATTCTTCTTTCTCCTGACAATCTTTTCTGCAACATAATCTTGAAATATTGTGCTGATTATTTACCAGTAATAAAATTAATCTTCAAACTTGTACTGAAAGTGTTTAATACTGCCAGTCTTAGGTAAAAATACCTCTGCTTCATCTCGTAAAATACCCCCTAATTCTCTTTTACTGAGTTCCAAAATACCTTGAACTTCTTGCAATTTTTCGTCGAGTTCTTTATAGACTTCTAACATGAGTTGTGGCAATTCCCCCTTTTGTGCATACCATTCTAATTCTTCATCCTCTTTATCTCGCATCATTCTTAATTGTTTGTTTATAACTGGTGTTTCTTCTAATTTTAGCTTTTGCTCAAAGAGAAGTATGACATTCCCGAATGTTACACTACCTTTGCCCATATCTATTATCGCTCGTCTCTCATTTAAAAATCTGCACCTATAATCAAATCTACAGTTAGTTTAGGTATAATCACGAAGTTGGCTTCTTTTGACCTTGACACGAAAGAGTTAACCTTGTTTGTCTCGTAACTTCTGCAGCATTGTTTCTAATAGGACCTCTTACTTTAATCTTGCGTGTTTTCAGAACTGGCAATTCCTCATTGGCATTACACTGCATGAATAAATTTTCTGAGATCGCAGTCAGTTCACTTCCGCTATCAATTACAATATTGACTGGGATATGCTTTACCATGGCCTTCACAATTGGTTGAATTTGAAAGGGTTGGTTCTGTTCTTCTTCTTCTTGCATCAACGAATCCTCCACTGAATCATACATGAGTCTTTTTAGGAATTTCCCTTGTGAATTCGAACTTTCTGTAGGATAAGCTTCGACTGCTACTGCTCTCTATTTTATTTGCTCTTCTCTATTTCTTCCTTCATTTACGCTTTCTTCAACATCCTCTACTTTTTCCTCATCCTCGACTATCTTCTCCTTCTTCGTCGCTACTTCCACATAATCGCATCTAAATGCTCTAATTATCGCTTCATAACTTCCTTCATTATATACGTTGGGTTGTGTGCCCACTCGTAAATTATTTTCAACTTCTGTCGACTGCGCATTATCCTCATTGAATTCGCTTTCCCTGGTTTCCATCTCAAATAGCTCTGCAATACTCATTACTTCGTCCTTTCCTCCTACATTCGTTGTGCATGCCTCTGGTAATTCATCTTCCTCGTCAGTATTCTCCCAATTAATTTCGTCCCAACACGATATTGTTATTTTCTTGTCTTCGCTTTCATCTGATCCCTGCGGATTTGTTTCTTCCTTCTTCTCTTCTCGTGATAAGATTTTTACTTCTCTGTTCAAGGTGCTGCAATTGTCCTGGGTCGGTGCGTCATTCTCTTTGGCATGGGCGCTTAGCTGTCAATTCGAACGTTTATCGGGGTTTGGTGGTCTAACCTCCACCTCTTCTATCTGTATTCTCTTTTCTTGTTCAGCTTGTTGATAGTGGTTTCTTTGTTGTTAATTTGTCGGCCTATTGGTTCTCCAGTACCCGTTCCGGTTGTCGTTATTCCCTCTGTAATAGTTATTGCCGTTCCTGGGTGAATTATAGTTATTGCCATATTCTCTTCTAAATCCATAACCGGTTCTTTGTTGAAATCTACTGTCGTTTCTTAGTGCGAAGTTATCACATGGTTCGTAATTGTTGTTTCTTCGTACTGCGTCTTGTGGATTCCACTGCTTTTTGCTTTCGTTTTCACGTGCGCTTCGTCTTTTTCTTGCGTCATCTTCCAAAAATATGAACGCTAGTTCCCTTAAAATACCTTTAAATGCTTCGACGTCATTGCCTCCGCGACCTACTAATGATTGCTGGTCTTTCAATGGTAGCTTCATCGCGCATAATTTAATCAACTCTCCGTCACTGTATAGTACATCTATGCATTGATTTTTCTTTGCCATTAATTCGAAAAATTTCACGGAACTCTTCTCTCCTGAATTTTCAAAATATGGGTTCTGTAATAATTCGTACTTCACTCTGTTCTGTGCTTCGCTGGACCAATATCGTGAGAGAAACTTCTCTCTGAAATCTTCGTACGATCGGCATGTCGCTGCAACATTCTGCATGGTTTCTGCGACTGTTCCTGACTTGTGTGCACATATAAAGTCTAATTTGTGTGCTAGCGTCCAGTGTTCTGGTAATCCTACTCGGAATTGATCAACAAAAGTTCGTGGATGTAATGAGTTTCCTTCTCGAAAGTGTTGAAATTTTCTGACTGTGAGGAAATGATCGTTGTCGTACTTCGTCATAGTTCCATATGAAATTCGCAATTCTTCGCCACTTTTGTTTCTGATCATTTCTCCCGTCGTTCTTTCCGGTTGTGGTAGATCCATTGGATATTGTCCACTGTAACTTTCGCCTACCGTTGCGTAGTATTGTTGGAGTGGTACGCAATAATTTCCTTCCATCGGTTGTGAACGTGTAGCTGAATGCATTGCACTGTACTCTTCGCGACCTGGCTTTCCATTGTCACGTATGTTACTTTCCGCCTGTGATTGGAATCGCAAATGCATAATATCTTCGTTAATTGCTTGTTTTTCCGGTGCTGTTACAGATACGGATGTGGTTGCAGACTCTGTGCTTGTTCGATCCTGTTCACTACGCTCTTCAATGGTTTGCAACAACTCTGTTCGCAATTTCTGAAATTGTCGCTTCGTTTGCGCTTCTATTTTGACTATGCGGTTATCATTTCTTTTCAGCGCTGCTTTTGTGATACGTTTGTGTAACACACGGTTTTCAACAATTTCACTCGCTGTACCTGCTGCTTGTCTAGTAATTTCGTTTATCTGTTTCTCTAGTTTCTTGACTTCTCCCTGGGTGTTGTTACGTAATGTTTTGATCTCGTCCTGAATGTCACTACGCAATGTTTGTACGTCCGCTTGTACCTTGTCAATGTCTGTTGTCAATTGATATGTGACCTGTTATTGAGTTTCGTATCACTTCTCGAGATTCTTTTGCCTCGTCTTCAATATGACTTAGGTGTAACTGAATTTTTTTGTTTCGTTCTTTAATCTCACGCATTTGTCTCGTGATTTCTGCAATTTGGTTCGTCGTTTCTGCATTCTGAATTTTAATTTGGTTCGCAATTTCTTTATTTTGTCTTGTCATGGTTTCCGTCATTAATTGTAATAATTCTGCCAGATAGGTGGGTCCTATTGCGTTTTCTTCCGAAGTCCTACGCTCTGTGTTTTCGCCCAAGTGTTGGTTTGCAACCGATTGCATTGAACTGTGCTGTGACACGTTTCTGCTCGCATTCCTTGTACTCTGTGGTGAGGGAGCTCTGATTACTTGTACTATGGGTTCTACGTATTCAAGACGCAAGTTAGAATCCTCATCGACTGTCTCTCTACTTTCCTGCTCCTCTGTCGTATGCTGACTTATGTTTTCTATGCCTTGACGTACATTATCCACGTTATGGTGCGTTATCTGTTCTATTTCTCGCGATACTGCATCGTCTGTTGTACTGTCCTCTATTCTCTGTCCATTTTCATGCTGGGTCTCTACCTCAATTCGGTCAAGGTCTCGATCTGCCATTGCTAATCTTTCCAAATCCCTTATTTTCTGTTTTAAAAGCAATTCACGCGCCCTACTTCGAGTCAACATGGGCTCATACGATCTCACGTGTTTCATAAACTCATTTTGTTTTGCACACACGACTTGCAAACAATTCACTTACTTGTTGGGTCAGAACCAACTTCTCAACGATGTATTCGCCACCTGTGCGCTTGCATTGGAGAGAAAACTTAATACTAACAACTTATAAAACTCATAACTTAATTATGCTATTAGCTCTGCCAGAATGTCTCACTTTTATTGAATACTTTCTTACTATCTATCGCAGCTACTGTTTTCGACTATGTATAACGTTAAAAATTTTTTTTTTGTATTACGAAAATTTTTCAACAGGATATTTTTCTGACCTAGTTAGGCATGTGGTCGACCTTCAATCATGGTATTTTACCATCCTGGCAGGGTCGCCATTTTCTAACGTTCTGCGTGGTGTCTGTTTGTTCTATATCGTGGCTCCCTGCCACTTTCGCGCAACGACGCTCTGAGCGTGTTTTTTAGGGAATTGGCTAGTTTGAACCTGGGACCTGTTGCTGGTAAGGAGACGCCACATCACACATGACATGTGGAATTCAGAAGACTTCAGTGAGACTAGCGATGATATAACCAAATACTTAATGATTTCTGCGTCAGTTCCACTGCACTCCCTGTAAAAGAATCTTAATGCTAACTAAATTTAGTGGAAGGGGTTCAAGGCTTTCCTATTTTTAGTTAGCTGGTAAAATAACGTCGCAATAGCAGTTAAGTTTACCAATGGAAATTTTATTCTACTCACAAAACATTGTTTATAAATTGTACTATTGATAAAAGGAAATGTTTTAATACAGGATGGTAAAAACCAACTGCGTTCAACAAAAATGTGAACGAATATTCCCTGAATGGGTTTCCAAGTTCTATAATGGATCGAAGAATGACCTATGCCCTATCACATCTATAATCTAGATTTAAATTAAGTTTCACAAAAGAGAAAACTATCAAAATGGTCTACAGTGACCCTCACGTATCTTTAATTACTTATCTAAGTTGTCGTAAATTACAGTGGCTGATGTGGCTTCTCAATAACTATATAACAGAAAAATCATCGCGTTTCATATTTCAACTGATGTAGCAAATGTGAATACCATGAGACTTAATTGACGATCGACACTAGTATTACGCAAAAAGGGGGTGTAACAGATGAGACTTCTGCAGTTCTGAGTGAAGCTTTATGCGCTGTTATGCGGCATCGCGTGCGTTCATTACCTTGTCGGTGTTCGTCAGGGGGCGGCAGGCAGCACAGCTCCGCTCACCTCGCCGTCTCGGAAGCAACTCTCTCCTAACTTCTCCTTACTACAATTTACCGAAGTTGGTTTAAAAAAACTATCTGGGTGTGTTTTCATCTGACCAATCAGGGTCTCAATGTTAACCTTAAGCTCCGCCTACAAAAATTCTGTCCATCCAATGAGAAACGTTATACTTTTCGTGGTGGGGCAATGTTTTTAAAGTTTGCAACGTAACAGAGACGCGAAAAAGTCTCACGCTAAAACTTGCAGCTGGTGTGGTCATTTAGTGTTATCGTAAGATCTATACTGTTCTTCTGGAGGGCTCTATCTTTTAACATGGGCTGGGGGGTGGTCCTGACGTAACAGAGACGCGAAAAAGTCTCACGCTAAAACTTGCAGCTGGGGTGGTCCTAGTGGTTAGCTGGCGACGTGGGTGCCCAGGCCGCCCCTTATCGTAGGGCCTTCTAGCTTAACACGGTTCTGCTCTCGGCTTCTGTTCTCGTTTCTCCCCTCGGAACTGCGTCTGTCTCACAATGGGAAGTTATGACATGCATTTAGGCATTCTTGTATTAGTCTGTGGTATTCCGTTTGGTCCCTTGTTACTCGTATTACTTTGGTTAATTTAATGTCACGATTTATTTGGAGCTATGTGACATACTACTGGATTTGCTTATCATGTCAGGGTTTTCATTGAAGGTGTTGGATTTGCCTGACACCTTACAGGAGTATCTTATTTCAAACTTTGGTTATCTTTCAAACGTATGCTAAATGACAATCATTGGAAGTTAATTGACGTACATGTGCACAATTTGAAATAAAGCCAGCAAAACAGATTTCGAGTACTTATAGAGGTGTTACTATTGAAGTCAGTCTTGATCAGCACTGACTTTAATAGTAACTATTAGTAATAACATTGATCACTGTCTGCTCCCACGATGTATTTAAAAGTAATTTAAGAGGTGTGATTCGAGTTCTATTACAAAATCGCGTACTCACATTAAAGATACAGTTCTGGTTCAAGTAAAACTAAAAGTGATACTTTGAAATTTGGTGCATGGCGATTACATTTTTCGATAATTAGACCTGTACAACGTCAGAAAAGTACAGTTTCAAACTTTTTGTGTGAAATGTTGGATGCTATGTTTTGTGGCGGTGTTTGTAGCGACAAGCAATTCGCTGTAGAAACGGCTTACGAAGTCACCGCCACACATTTAATAGCGGGCCGCCCGGTCCGCTGGAACAGTGAACAGAAAGATGAAAACCCAAACACTCTGATTAAATAAAGTCGGTACTTATCTTTATTAACGAAGATACAGAACACAGTAGTGAACGCCGTGTCTACAGAGATCTGTCTAGTTCGAGTCGGAGCGGCTAGGTCAGCGTCGGCTGACGACAAACAACAACTCTGCTGCGATGAACACACAACTGACTAGCAAGTACACAATTCGGTGGCGAGTATACAACTGAGCGGCGAATACAGAACTGTCCTAGCGCTCGCGACTCCAGCGCTTTAAGAAGCCAGAAGCCAGCGGTGGCGCGCGCAGACTTGCGGCGATTTCCTGTCTCGCTGGCGCTGCTTATGCGGACGGCGTCCGGACTTTGATGCTGCCAACCTTTTGGCAGCGGGCTCGGGTGGCATTACTGGCTAGGATATAACACTATGTACGAGGCTCTAAATACTAATTTAAAAGCTATTAGTTTCACTCTTGTGCCCTTAATTTTTTAAATTTATTCTATACCGAAGTTTGGAGCTATGCTTCGTGCAAGTGCACTAAAGAACGCTGTAATACAGTTGATTTTCTTTGTTAAAAGCTATACTGAATCTGAAATAATACTGCCAGCAGTAATCTTGTTACTTCCTTTCTCAAAACTACTGGGCAAGTGTTTAAAGTGCAGTGAAGTTTACGATATTCGCCTCGTTCTTTTCGAGACAGTCTATAGGTCAATTACAGGCATCTGGTATCTTTTTACAAGAAAAAGCCGCATTGCAGTGCTCGTATCCAAGCGCATATATGTCATGATATCCACTTCGAAGTTAAAATTTAACGTACTTCATTCGTAGAATAGAGTCTAACGTAACGTTACCTCCCCGACCCCGCCAAAACATGACGAATGAGATCGGCAGGAGCGTGACCAAGCTGTCGGCCGATGTTTTAGGGCGACGTCTGGTGACAATATTTGACGACCGTTGTCGGAGCCACTGTAAACGCAGCCTACGGCCGTCGGCACACGGACCGTGCAACCGAATGTTGAGCGTTGAGCGTGCATAGTTCCTGACGTCATAGCGTGGAGCAGCACGTTCGGGAGTCCTTCCGAAGGTGCAGAGCAATATCTATTATGTCAGATATTCTGAGCGTGCATCTGAGCGTTGACCAATGAGATGGCACAACGCCACCTACGTCACACGCACGCCGTCTCCCTTCAAGTACAGAGGTGTGAGACGCCATATTGGCATTCATATCAAGCCTATACGTAAATATGCCGTTTCTGAACACCAGCAAATTGAGAATCACTGGAAAACCCGTTGTTAACTGTGTGATTCGTTCCAATAAAATAATGAGAAACATCATACTCGTGGCAAAATAATTATTGTAACTTGTATATTATGAGAGTATGCTATTTGAGCACGCTCGGTTGACCGTGCGGTCTAACGCACGACATTCCGGGCGGGGAGGAGCGCCTGGTCCCCGGCACGAATCCGCCCGGCGGATTTGTGTCGAGGTTCGCTAAACCGGCCAGTCTGTGGATGGTTTTTAGGCGGTTTTCCATCTGCCTCGGCGAATGCGGGCTGGTTCCCCTTATTTTGCCTCAGTTACACTATGTCGGCGAACGCTGCGAAACAAGTTCTCCACGTACGCCTACACCACCATTACTCTACCACGCAAACATAGGGGTTACACTCGTCTGGTGTGAGACGTTCCCTGGGGGGGTCCACTGGGGGCCGAACCACACAATAACCCTGGGTTCGGTGTGGGGCGGCGTAGGGGTGAAGTGGGCTGCGGTAGTCGTCGTGGGGTTGTGGACCACTGCGTCTGCGGCGGGGATGGAGCCTCTCCGTCGTTTCTAGGTCCTCGGTTAAAATACAGTACAATACAATACAATGCTATTTGAAGGCAGCGACAACTGAAGATCCGCCCAAAACGCATTGTTCTTGGTACAATTTGTCATAATTAAATTACAGTTAGTAACATATCTACGATTAAGGAGGAGGAGGAGATTAGTGTTTAACGTCCCGTCGACAACGAGGTAATTAGAGACGGAGCGCAAGCTCGGGTTAGGGAAGGATTGGGAAGGAAATCGGCCGTGCCCTTTCAAAGGAACCATCCCGGCATTTGCCTGAAACGATTTAGGGAAATCACGGAAAACATAAATCAGGATGGCCGGAGACGGGATTGAACCGTCGTCCTCCCGAATGCGAGTCCAGTGTACGATTAAGGTTTTCAGCAAGTGCTGACATGCTATAATTGAGTGTCACTAGCGTGTTGCTGGTTTAGCGAAGTGAGTAGTGTCACTGATTTGTATGAGCCGGCCGGAGTGGCCGAGTGGTTCTAGGCGCTACAGTCTGGAACCGCGCGACCACAACGATCGCAGGTTCGAATCCTGCCTCGGGCATGGATGTGCGTGATGTCCTTAGGCTAGTTAGGTTTAAGTAGTTCTACGTTCTAGGGGACTGATGACCACAGCAGTTAAGTCCCATAGTGCTCAGAGCCATTAGAACCATTTTGATTCGTATGACGTAGCATGTTTGGGCGGTGGTTCGCGAATCGACACTTTCCAAATTGTTTGCGTTTTTATTAGGTTCTGATACTTTATTATTAGTTCGGTATAAGTATATACTATAATATTTGATGTTATGTAAATATAAGTTCAACTTCTTTCGAGGGATGACTTTGTTCGATTGGCTTAATCTACAGGACAGCTTGCGCTAGTTGTATAAAGATATTTTGCTCCTTTTCCTTTTACGCTTCGTAATTCACATGTTGCAAAGATTCTGCTACTGGATAGGAACAATGATCAAGTAAGGCTGACCCTGGGATTTTACTAAAATGTGGGAATGATGAAATAATGTTTACCTTATGTGGAGAAGTATTGCAAATTTGTATCGCACTGTTTGTAATTGAACTTTTATAAACTTGTGTCCTTATTGACTGGACATGGTACTTTCCTTTTCGTGGACGATGGAAGAAATGTGCGTTTTAATAGAGCTAACGTGGGTCTTTGACGCGCTCCAGTTCAGTAAACAGTGTGATTTACGAACTAGAAACATCCAGCAACTGCCGCTGGAGGGCGTTGCGATCGCGTACACGACGTTGGGACCCACGTACCGTATGCACAAGTGACATCATTTCTGAGCGTTCAGCAGCACGTTGAAGTTAGCACACTCAACGTTGACATTCGACAGCACGGCCCTTATGCCGACGGCGTAAGGGTTGAGCTGCTCGGCGGGCCGATACACCTCGCCAGAGAACAGACGTGCAGCACGTCGTGTAACGTGACTTAATGGCGAAGCGATTGGACGGCCTTGCAGACAGAATCAGTGCGGGCGGCGCGCCAGGGCGCTTCCCTTCGTCGCTATCGCTGTTGGTATTAGACGGACGGTGTGCCAGCAAGCTGTCTAGGCCTTCCGTCCGTCCCGCTGGATAATACATCACAGCGTCGTCCATCGCCCGCGGAATCGATGTCGGCCTGATCGACCACCGCGAGACGCTAGTGACAGATGATCGGGCCCAAGACACGCCCATTGCGATCCAGGCGCAGCCACACAAGCTGGTGGCGGCGGGGGAGGGGGTGAGGGTGAAGAGCTGGCGTGAGGGGTGGGGGGAGATGGGGTGGGAGTGATGACCCAGTTCTGGGCTCCTGTGGACCCGCAGCTGCGGAATCCTGCGGGCCGCTCGCCGCTCCGTTCATCCATCATCCTAGAGCGAAGCTCGCCTGCGCCACTGCTCGCGCAGCTAATCCTCCCGTTATCGTTTCCGGACAGGCCGGCCGGTATTAGCACCGACTGCCGAGGCGCCCGTATCCTTCATCACTGTGCTACGGTGAAATGGAACCTCATGCCAGAGGAAACCATC
Organism: Schistocerca serialis cubense; assembly: GCF_023864345.2. Classification (NCBI taxonomy): domain Eukaryota; kingdom Metazoa; phylum Arthropoda; class Insecta; order Orthoptera; family Acrididae; genus Schistocerca; species Schistocerca serialis. The sequence goes on along the minus strand of NC_064639.1, from coordinate 118,252,960 downwards.
GCTACTTCGCAGCATGTGGCGTTCCAGTTACCTCCCCCTACTTTGCCAGAGAACAAGGTGTTCTTGAGGTCCGGTGCTGTTTTTTTTTTTTTTTTTTTTTTTTTATCATCAGCCTTCTCGATGGTTTGATGCGGTTCACCACGAATTCCTATCCTGTGCCAATCTTCTCATCTCACAGTAGCACTTGGAATCTGTGTCCTCAATTATTTGTTGGATTTATTCCAATCTCTGTCTTCCCCTACAATTTTTACCCTCTAAAGCTCCCCCTGTTCCCTGACCTTGTAACAGGTGTCCAGTCATCCTGTCCTTTCTTCTTGTCAGAGTTTTCAAGCTATTCTTTTTCTCGCCGACTTCGCAGAGAACCTTCTTATTCCTCACCTTACCAGTACACATTTTCAGCTTTCCTCTGTAGCACTACATCTCAAATGCTTTCATTCTCTTCCTTCCGATTTCCCCATAGACCATGTTACATTATAGTGCTGTTCTCCGAACGTACATTCTTAGAAATTTTTTCCTGAAATTAAGACCTATGTTTGGTACTAGTAGACTTCTCATGTCCAGGAATGCCCTTTTTCCCCTATCCTAGACTGCGGCTCATGTTGTCCTTACACCATCCGTCATGGGTTGTTTTGCTGCCTAGGTAGCAAATTCCTTCACTTCGTCCACTTTGTCATCCCTGATTCTGATGTTCAGTTTCTCGCTGTTCTCATTTCCGCTACTTCTGATTACTTTCGTCTTTCTTCGATTTACTCTCAGTCCAAATTTGGTACCCATTAGACTGTTCATTGCATTCAGCAGATCCTGTAATTCTCCTACACTTTCACTGAGGATAGCAATGTTACCAGCGAATCTTATCACTGATATCCTTTCACTCTGAACTTTAATCCCGAACTTGCATCTTTCATTTCCGTTATTGCTTCTTCGATGTACCGATTGAACAGTAGGGGCGATAGACTGCATCTCTATCTTCCACCCTTTCTGATTCGGGCACTTCGTTCTTGATCTCTCTTTCTTATTGTTCCCTCTTGGTTCTCGTATACATTACATATTGCCCGTCTTTCGCTACAGCTTACCCCTACTTTTATCAGAATTTCAAACGTCTTGCATCATCTGACGTTGTCGAACGCTTTTTCCAGGCCGACAAATACTACGAATTGATTTTTCTTCAGTGTTACTTCCATTATCAACAGCAACGTCAGAACCGCCTTCCAAAGCCAAACTGATCTCTTGGTGATACTGAACAAAGAAATCCCAAATAAACATGTGCCCTTTTGCTACTCGTATCCCAGATACAGCTATTTAAAAATTGCGAAAATCTGTCGCAGGTTCTTCTTCACGAGCATTCACATGCGAATACAACGAAAGCGACATTGCGCTACTGGTGTCTTTACCGATCGCAGGCCATTTTTCTGAAACCACAATTTCCCCCCAAATACACGTTGAATTAATGGGTCCGCTGCTTCCAGCAGTAGAGATCCGATAGCTCTTCACGGCAACTAACTTGTACGCTAGTTTGGCTGATGCTACTCTAATTAGGGACATTTCGATGGAAACAACAGCTAAGTCATTTCTTACAAGATGGAATTTCTCGCTGGTATTTTACACGTGAGTGCTCAAGTAGAGGGCCGACGGAATGACCTTAGATCAACAATACAGCAGCTGTTCTTACAAGAGCTGCAAAATGCATTGCAGCTGACGGTGGAATTTTGAACGTGTTTTGGGAGGAAAAGAGCACAGTTAAACTAAACAACAGATCACAACTTTTCAGTTACTGTCACCTGGATTTGTCCTGTTCCCCACTGTTTTTTATTAGTTTCCTCGGAAACTGTCAGGAACAGGATATATGTTCATATAACGTTTCTTGTTCAGAATTATTAACAATATCACCCGTCAAAGCATGTCCTTTCCTCCCGACGCATCCTGTGGAATGTAGCCAGTAACGGCTGTACACCCGATTAGTTAATGAACAAAACGCTGATGTATGAAACAGATAAACAACTGCAAACTGCAAGTGAGAAAAAATTTAGAAATTGTTTGAAATTATGTATAAAATTTATTGGGTGTCGCAAAGTGGTTCAAATGGTTCAAATGGCTCTGAGCACTATGGGACTTAACTGCTGTGGTCATCAGTCCCCTAGAACTTAGAACTACTTAAACCTAACTAACCTAAGGACATCACACACATCCATGCCCGAGGCAGGATTCGAACCTGCGACCGTAGCGGTCACGCGGTTCCAGACTGTTGCGCCTATAACCGCACGGCCACTCCGGCCGGCTGTCGCAAAGTGCTCTCAATATCAAACACGAAATGGGTATAGTCCAGGTAATTTGTGCTCGTTTCAAGAAAAGCTAGTTTTTACGCATCTCAATGTTTACGTCATCATATCTTATGAACTATGTGTCGTACAATGATATAATTCAATTTATACACTCAGTGGTATATATGCTACGAATAGGGGTAGTAGTAAAGAAGTAATAAATTAAAATATCGTGCCTAATACTCAACATGTAATAAGCGATAAATTTTTTCTCTTCCATTATTTTTTGGGGCGTGTTAGGGAGAAAAGTTTCGAAAAGGTCTGAAATTATGTATAACGTTTGTTGCAAGTCGCTGAGTACTCTCATTCTCAAATGCTGGATGAATATAATCTGGGTAATTTCCGTGCTTTGAGTTACGCTGCTTGAGGACATGTACTCAGTTTTCTAACTTTTATTAAAATTTATTAAAAAGTTGTACCTTACACTTCATTTAAAGTTGATCTGCACTATCTAGAATATGTCCAGGATGCGTATACAGGTGTGCTTGTGTGTACCGTGTTTGTATGATGCAACAACCAACTGTGAGCAACATGTATATGGACATAGACTGTTGCACAAGGTGCTTTATGGTTTTTTGAAATATTTTAGCGATGACAAACCTTTCATAATGTGCTATTTTTATCCACCTGACACCTTGTGCATGAGGTCAGTGTAAAATGAATATGTTTTACAACAAAAAGATTTTAAGGTATGTAAACGTAGGAGTCCACTTCCGGTTTTTATAATACCAGTAGAACACTTTTAAATCAAATGTTACATCATAACGGATGAGACAAATTCCATGTATATGCACTTTGCACTTTATTACAGATCTGAAGATGACAGCATATTCTGTTGAAACCGGTAGTCTTAAAATATATGGAATCTGAGCTGTTGAATTGTTTTTAACAAGTAGACAGATCGCCCTTCAGCGCTCTCAAAATGAGAAAATTCAGTCAGTTTCTAATACTTGTTATATTGTGTTAATCTTTTAGCCTAAGATTGCACTTGTTGACGGGGAGTGCCACTGTAAAGTACTAAAGAAAGCACTTTCTTGATCATTTTTTAGCGGAAATAAAGGTGATAGAGAAATAATACTTGGAGTAGTTTTTTAGCATATATTTAAGTAAATCACAAAAAAAATTTTGTCGTAAAATGTCACAAAAAATGGTTCAAATGGCTCTGAACACTATGGAACTTAACAACTGAGGTCATCAGTCCCCCAGAACTTAGAACTACTTAAACCTAACTAACCTAAGGACATCACACACATCCATGCCCGAGGCAGGATTCGAACCTGCGACCATAGCAATGACACTGTAGCTGTTCTCCCGAGGCGTGTCGAATTTGAGGCGATCTGCGGCATGCACTATAGCTGATGCAAATCTGAAACTGGAAACAAGAAGAGAGATGTGTGTAATCTACGTGATTGTACCTAAGAACCACGTAGGGGATTTCAGAAATATTTATTTTTGTATAACTGGCGAGTGTTTGGCTAAAGTCGTTCAATTTTCACCAAAAAAGGACAGCGATTTGTTAACAACTATTGTTTAAGCAGACGAAAATTCCTTACGTGGTTCGCTTTGAAATGTCATTTTAAAGTCGTGGTTAAATTTTCAAATAAAAACAATGAAAATTGTTGGAGTTATGCTGCGTGCCGGTTGGAAAAATCACATTCCGAAAAAGATTCTTTTGAACTTTTGAAATGTGTTGTAGATATGAACAATTGAAGAAACTACTGCCATTAATCTGCTGTCCCAAGACTGGCCTGTCGTACTGTTGCCGTTGCGAACTAAATCATGTCCACTAGTTTATCATAGAACAACTGAAATATCGGTTGTGGCAATTTTATTAACGCACAAAACTTTTACAATTCCGTTTAGCATTGCTAGGACTATTTGACGGTTTATTTCATACTCATTCCGTATAAACTTACTGCTTAGTATAATAACTTCTGGGCAGGTCGGACAAGCAATAACTATTGCGACGCCTAAGCCTCGAGGACTTCGTTCTTGCAACCCGATGTCAGTAGTGCACGTTTTACGTTTCCCTTGTAGAGAAATAGCAGAGGAAACGGGTGGAAAATTTATAATTCTGTAGCTCAATCAGTAACTCGTATGAAAATCCTGGTCTTTCAGTTTCGTAGGAGATGGACTGACTCCTTCCGAAATGCTCTCAGCCTCGTATTTATTCTTTGGACGCTTTGATGATAGACTGTTTCGCACCGCGTTGGATACGTTTTCGTATCTTTTCTGCCATTCTTTCTCACCACTCGTTGTTACTTGGAACACAAAACTGTATACTATGAGATTACAAATACACTACCAGAAGTCAATACTCCAAACAAAGATCAAGTTTTGAAGCGAAAGAATTGTCTTTTGGTACACGTACTGACACTTGCTGACACAAGCTAACATATTATTATTGTGAAATGCTTCTAACTATAGCAAGACACTGGATGGGGTGTCTAGTTGGCGCAGGTAGGCCGTGTCGGGTCATCCGAGGCGTTAGAGGAGGGGCTCGGAAGTCCATAAAAGAAACTTTTTTCAGAAATAAGAGTTTTTGGATCAGATTTTAGAAGGTTCAAAACATCTTTTAAGCCAATAAAGGATCAGATGATTTTTTTTGAAAATTCTATAGTGGTATTACCCCTTATGAGATGATTACTGCAGCATCTTAAAACTTTAAACTCCGTCAATAATTACACGAAAGTTGAAACTCAAACTTTCATTGCCCGGGAGGTTATTAAATCGGCAGTCTGCATCTGGGACCTGGTGATCAGATGATCGTTTTAGCTGTTCAGTAGGTAATATGGATTTTCCTATAGAATTTCAGGGCGGTATGTCCTACGATAAAGAGAAATGTTTTGCAACATCTAATGTTAGATGTGGTTTCCAAGTTAACAATACACTAGAATTCCTGTAAAACAGCGCCTCAAAAGCGTGTGTGATAAATTTGATAGCTCTGGAGTTTAAAGGATTGACTTCAGTAACTGAGATGAGGTCAAACCGTCCCCTCTTCTACAGAGACGTCCAATGAGTCTTTGCCACCACACAACTACTTTAAGGCTACATTGAGCAGAGACTATAGGTCACACTGAGATTAGTATGCGTGTTCTCTGCACTGCGCTAAAAGGTTGTGCTCTTATCTTGCCGGAGGGGGCTGGAAATTTACAAGGACAAAAACATGAGCCTGGAAGATTGCTCAGTGCCTACTTTCTTTCGTTTGACAAGGTCTTACATTAATCGTTTAGCACCCGTATCGTTTATATCAGACTTGCTCTTTGCCTCGTATACGGCGCATTAGGTATGTATAGACCTTGAAAAGGAATTTGATAATAAAGCTTGGGATAAACTTGCACCTATAACGAAGGAAAATGACGACTTGTAAATTCATGATGTTTAAATCACAAAGAGAAGGCTTGATGTCCAAATCAAAAAGAAAAGGCGACAGCAGCCTCGTCTTATTCCAATTGGCACTTTCAGTCATAGCCTTTTCAATTTGTACTTTAAAAATGTGACTGCCCAATGTCTACTAGATGACATGAGAGTAATAACTGGATGAAGAAGAATGTGGTGTTTGCGGTTTGTAGTCGTCATCGTCCTTCTAGCAATAGCTGAAAAAGAAATACGGGGTATATTGGATACCATTGAAGCTCTTGCTGTTATTATGGTCTTCAGTCCAGAGGCTGGTTTAATGGATCTCTCCATGCTACTCTATCTTGTGCAAGCGTCTTCATCTCCGAGTAACTACTGCAAATTACACCTTCTAAATCTGCTTAGTGCATTCACCTCTTGGTCTCCTTCTGCGGTTTTTACCCTCCATGCTTCCCTCTAATACTTATAAATTGGTGATCCCTCGATGCCTTAGAACGTGGCCTACCAACAGGTCCCTTCTTCTAGTCAAGTTGTACCGCAAATTTCTCCTCTCCCCAAATCTCTTCAGCACCTCCTCATTAGTTATGTGATCTACCCGTCTAATCTTCAACATTCTTCTGCAGCATCACATTTAGAAAGCTTCTCTCTTCTTGTCTACACTGCTTATCGTTCATGTTTCACTTCCAGTTATGACTACACTCCATGAAAATACTTTCAGACAGACTTCCTGACACTTAAGTCTATATTCGATGTCAACAGATTTTTTCCTTGCCATAGTCAGTCTCCATTTTATATCATCTCTACTTCGACCATCCTCAGTTATTTTGCTCTCCAGATAGTAAAATTCATTTACTACTTTGTGTCATTTCCTAATCTAATTCCCTCAGCATCACCTGATTTAAATCGAATACATTCCATTATCCCCGGTTTGCTTTTGTTGTTGTTCATCTTATATCCTCCTTTCAAGACACTGTTCACTCCATGCGGCTGCTCTTCTAGGTCCATTTCTGTCTCTGACAGAATTACAATGTCATCGACAAACCTCAAGGTTTTTATTTTTTCTCCATGGACTTCAATTCCTAGTCCAAATGTTTCTTTTGTTTCCTGTACTGATTGCTCAATATACAGATTGAATAACATCGGCGATAGGCTACAACCCGGTCTCAACTCTTCTCAATCACTGCTTCCCTTTCATGCCCCTCGACTCTATACCCGCCATCTGGTTTCTGTACAAATTGTAAATAGCTTCTCGTTTCCTACATTTTACACCTACCACCTTCAGAATTTGAAAGAGAGTATTCCAGGCAACATCGTCAAAAGCTCTTTCTAAGTCTACATATGCTAGAAACGTAGGTTTGCCTTTCCTTACACTATCTTCTAAGATAAGTCGTAGGGTCAGTATTGCCTCGCGTGTTCTACGGAATCCAAACTGATCTTCCCCTGAGGTCGGCTTCTACCAGTTTTTCCATTCGTTTGTAAAGAATTCGTGTTAGTATTTTGCAACCAAGACTTATTAAACTGATAGTTCGGTAATTTTCACATCTATCAACATCTGCATTCTTTGGGATTGGAATTATTATATTCTTCTTGAAGTCTGAGGGTATTTCGCCTATCTCATACATCTTGCTCACCAGATGGTAGAGTTTTGTCAAGACTGGCTCTCGCAAGGCCGTCAGTAGTTCTAATGGAATGTTGTCTACTCCCGGAGCCAGGTTTCGACTTACGTCTTTCACTGCTCTGTCAAACTCTTCACGCAGTATCATATCTCCAATTTCGTCTTCATCTACGTCCTCTTCCATTTCCATAATATTACCCTTAAGTACACTGCCCTTTTATAGACCTTCTACATACTCCTTCCACCTTTCTGCTTTCCCTTCTTTGCTTAGGACTGGTTTGCCATCCGAGCTCTTGATATTCATGCAAGTCGCCCTCTTTTCTCCAAAGGTCTCTTTAATTTTCCTGTAGGCAGTATCTATCTTATCCCTAGTGGTATGTGCCTCCATATCCTTACATTTGTGCTCTAGCCATCCCTACTTAGCTATTTTGCACTTCCTGTCGCTCTCATTTTTAGACGTTTATATGTCTTTTCGCCTGCTACATCTACTGCAGTTTTACATTTTCTGCTTTCATCATCTAAATTCAATATCTCTTTTGTTACCCAAGGATTTCTACTAGCCCTCGTATTCTTACCTAATTGATCCTCTGTTGTCTTTACTATTTTATTTCTCAAGGCTAACCATTCTTCTTCTACTGTATTTGTTTCCCCTGTTTTTGTCAACCCGTTCCCTAATGTTCTGAAACTCTCAACAACCTCTGGTTCTTTCCGTTTATCCAGGTCCCATGTCCTTAAATTGTTATCTTTTTGCAGTTTCTTTAGTTTTAATCTACAGTTCATAACCAATAAATTGTGGTCAGAGACCACATCTGCCCCTGGAAAAATCTTACAATTTAAAACTTGGTTCCTAAATCTCTATCTTACGATTACATAAACTATCTGAAACCTTCCAATGTCTCCAGGCCTCTTCCACGTATACAACCTTGATTCTTAAACCAAGTGTTAGCTATGATTAAGTTATGCTCTGTGCAAAATTCTACCCGGCAGCTTCCTCCCCCCCCCCCCCCCTCAATCCATGTTCTCCTAGTACTTTTCCTTCTGTTCCTTTTCGTACTATCGAATTCCAGTCCCCCATGATTATTACATCTTCTTTTCTCTTAACTATCCGGATAAATTGTTTTATCGCATCATACATTTCTTCAATCTCTTCATCAACTGTAGAGCTAGTTCGTATATAAACTTTCACTGCTGTGATAGGCGTGAGCTTCGCTTCTATCTTGGCTATGTGTTCAATATGCTGTTCGTGGTAGCTTATCCACGTTTCTGTTTCTGTTTTCATTATTGAACCTACTCCTGCAGTACCATTATTTGATTTTGTATTTATAAACCTGTATTCACCTTACCAGAAGTCTTGTTCCTCCCGCCACCGAACTTCACTAATTTCCACTACATCCTACTTTAATCTACCCATTTCACCTTTTAAATTTTCTAAACTACCTGCCCGATTAAGGAATCTGACATTCCAAGCTCCGATCCGTAGAACGCCAATTTTCTTTTTCCTGATAATGACGTCCTCTGTAGTTCTCCCCGCCCGGAGATCCGAATGGGGGACTATTTTACCTCCGGAATATTTTACCCAAGAGGACGCCATCGTCATTTAACCATACAATAACGCTGCATGCCCTCGGAGGAAATTACGGTTGTAGTTTCCCCTTGCTTCCTTCCGTTCGCAGTACCAGCACAGCAAGGCCATTTTGGTTAGTGTTACAAGGCCAGATCAGTCAATCACCCGGACTGTTGCCCCTGCAACTTCTGAAAAGGCTGCTGCCCCTCTTCAGGAACCACACGTTTGTCTGGCCTCTCAACAGATACCACTCCGTTGTGGTTGCACCTACGGTACGGCTATCTGTATTGCTGAGGCACGCAAGCCTCACCACCAACGGCAAGGTCATGGAGCTGAAGGAAAGATTTATGGAATGAAAATTAATACAAAGAAAACTGAAGTAGTGGCACTAGGAGGAAACAGAGGGTAAAGATAATGCTGAAAGGAGGAATATAAGAACATGTGCAAACGTTTAAATACCTAGGAAGCGGGCTGGTATCCGACTGGAAGAGCGGCACAGACATTAAAACCTTGTCAGCAATGACGAGAGAAGCATTTTGTAAGAAAAGGAGACTATTCTGCAGCAATAAGGACGAAGATTTGAGGGAAAGACAATCGTGTGGATTGTCTTCGTGTATGGTCCTGAGTTGTGGGCACTGAACAAGGAAGATAGAACATGGCTGGGATGTTTTGAGATGTGGACATGGCGGAGGATGGGAGGGATAAGCTGGACTGGTAGAATGAAAAATAAAGAGATACTGAGAAGAGTGGGAGAGTAAAGACAATTACTTAATGTAATAAAGAGAAGGAAAACTGGAGTGGGCGAAAAAGGAAGACGAGCATATAAAATCTTAGAGGGATAGGTGGATGGCAAGAGGGGGTGAAGGAAGAAGAGATTTCAAATATTGGATGAGGGATGGACAGCCGTATGTACAGGAACATTAAGATGAAAGCATTGGGCTCGGAGGAACTGAAGACACAGAGGACCTAAAAGAGTATAGCAGAAAGCATGTGATGATGACAAGGTATACGCTTTATTTTGTTCCGCGGGATACGCCAACAGATGTCATTCATTACCTGCTCCAGTCTTGTTTACAAAAAATTGCAAAACGATTTGGAAAAGATATCTATATGGTGCAAAAATGGGCAGTTAACTCTAATAACGAAAAATGTGAGGTCATCTACATGAGTGCTAAAAGGAATCCGTTAAACTTCGGTTACACAATAAATCAGTCATATCTAAAGGCCGTAAATTCCACTAAACACCTAGGAATTACAATGAAGAACAACTTAAATGGAAAAGAACACACAGAAAATGTCGTGGGGAAGGCTAACAAAAGACAGCGTTTTATTGGCAGGACGCTTAGAAAATGTAACAGATTTACTAAAGAGACTGCCTGCACTACCCTTGTCCGTCCTCTTTTTGCGGTTTACATCATTAAAATAAAGGCGTTTTTCGTTGCGGCAGAATCTTCTCTTCAGTCACCAATTTTCTCCTCCGAATGCGAAAACGTTTTGTTGACACCGACCTACATATGGAGAAACGATCATCATAATAAAATAAGCGAAGTCGGAGTTCGCACCGAAAGATATAGGTGTTAATTTTTTTCCACGCACTGTTCGAGATTGGAATCATAGACGATTATTGTGAAGGTGGATTGATGAACCCTCTGTCAGGCACTTAAGTGTGATACACAGAGTATCCATGTAGATGTCTTCACTGTTGTTCATTTGGCTTTTTTTCACTTAGAATCACCCATCTTTGGGTTACGTCAGATCAATCACTTCTTAGATGATTGTGCTCTCTTTTTCTCCCAATAGTTCTTCATTCTATCTAATCTCTTTTATCTTTCCTCGTCTGATATCTGAATCGGTTTCCTGGTGTTGATCTTAACTTGGAACCTCTTAGTTTTGTCTTTGGTCGCGGTCTTGGCTGTACCATTCTTCAACATGACTTCGGTAATCTCGAGTTCTCTTACATCCTTTTCCACTTCCTTAAACCAATTGGGTTCAGTCTTTTTTTTGTAAAAGAAGTTAAAGATTTGTTTAGTTAGTCTGTCGGGATTCATTCGGAGTATGTGTCCATAGAAATCAATCCTCTTTTTCCTCGTGGTCTCTTCGACTTTGCATAGAGGGCTTCGTTTCTATAGAAAACTTGTTTGCTATTTTGGAATTTGGGACTCGTGATCTTCCTCAAAACTTTCCTCTCCTTTATTTCTAATTTCTCTATTTGCCCTTTCCTCCCCATGACTAGTGTATCTGCTGTATTGAGTGCCTCTGGCTTAATTACTGTGTTATAATGCCTTATTTTGGTGTTCCAAGGGAGGGCTTCCTTGTTGTATGTGTTTTTGGTTTTGTGCAAAGCTAGTTCCATTTTGGTCCTTCTTGCTTCCATTGCTTTGCCTTCAAGGTTGTACCGTTCAATCCTTTCCCCTAGGTACTTGAAACTCCTAACCACCTTTATTTTTTGAGCTCCTACTTTAATTCTCTTAGAAGTATTTAGTATATTCGTCACAAGCTTCGTTTTTTCGTAAGAAATCTTACCTACCCTACCTGCTCTTGTAACTCGGCGATTTGTTCTTTAGTTTCCTCCCACGTTTCCGCGAGCCACGTCGTTGGTAAATGCCAAACACTTAATCATGATTACTTTGTTTTTTGTTCTAAGTCTTATTCCCCCTCTCGTTCTTGCATTCAGTTTCCTCACAAGTATTTCGAGTGCACAGTTAAACAGCAGGGGTGAGAGACCATCCCCTTGTCGGACCCCTGTTCCGATCTCAAAAGGTTCCAATAGTTCACCCATGAATCTGACTTTAGGGGACGTATTCGTGAGCGTCTCCTTAATGGTGTAGGAGTTTTCCCGTCCAAGCTAAACTCCTCCAAAATATTGAACAGTAACTCTCTGTCTATGGAGTCGTACTCTTTTTGGAAGGTCTGTGGCTTATATATTTATTTAATCTTTTTTTATATGACTGTGTTAGCCCCTTAAATGTCATATTTGGGTACCTTTATATTGCTATCTTAAGTTACCACCGCATTTCTTTGGCATCTCATATTGCCACTTACTCAATTAAAATTAAAAGATGATGTAATTGCATCTAAGTTTCTTGATTTATTTCGCTTTTTTACTGTAACAACTAGTAGCACATTTTGTATATAATTTTACGTTCGCTACACATCCTTTACGTGATTGTGCTTTGTCTACTTAACTGTACATATGTATTTGTGAAATATATGTACAATGGCAATTACTGACGAGTTTACATCACAAGCATGTTTTTTATGTCGTACTTTCTGAACAGCAGTGTCGTTCACGTTTGGACTGTCACGTTACTGTGGCCTGGTTGGCACTATATTATTGTGTCTTCAATATTTTGAATATGGATGCACTACAGCAACGGCTACAGAACATCAGATGCAATAGACAGCCAACCAGTTGGAATAGATGGTGGTTTTCAAATAACCTCAGCATGGTTTCAAGGTTTCATGGTTTCATGGTCAACAATTGCTAATGTGAATTTGTGAAGTTTTGTCCTTCGGAGGACGACGTGTTTAAAGCCGTCGAAACCATGGTAAAGGTTATTTGAAAACCACCAGTTAATGCAAGTGGTTGGCTGTCTGTTACACATGCTATTATTGTATATGTCTGACGTTTCATCACATTTTTAATGTGACATTTTCTATATAATGTTAAGGTAATTTCAGTACTTCACAATTCGTTGTTTACAAGATGGAGATTGTCCAGCTGTTGTATTTGGTTTCACTTTTTCCTGACGGATTGGAAGATGGTTATTACGGACGTAAATCGGTGGTCTGGAAACAATGTTATTGTGGTCATACACTGCAATTAAAGAAACATAAGCTTTTAAAATGATTTGCGTTTTATTCACAGATCACTAAGGTAGCTTGTTGAAATAAGATATATAATTTTCGATTATTCCCTTTTAAGAGAGCGATTGAACTCGAGTAGTCATGATTTCTTCTTCTTTCTTCGTTCTTCCCAAATTCTCTTCATACGTTCACTGTGTTCTCTCTTGCGTTCTTCCGACCATCTTTTTCCCGTTCTGTTCTCCGTGTGTTCTTGTTTAAGTGTGTGTCTCTTTATGATGTTTTTAAACTGATCTCTATTGTTTATGTTTTGTTGTGTGATTCCCAGTTCTTTAATGTCTTCTTCTGTTTCAGTGATCCACTTTGTCTTGTTTTTGCTCGTGTTTACTATCTTACAGATTTGCCTTGTGAGCCTGGTTTTATTCATCCTGCTGATATGTCCATAAAATTTCATCCTTCTCTTTCTAATGGTGTCTGTCATTGTTTCTATGCCTTTGTAAATCTCTCTAGTTGGCTTCTTCATCCAAATTCCTTCCCGGAACACTGGTCCATATATTTTCCTCAAAATGTTTCTTTCCTGCTTTTCAATCTCTCTGATCTTCATGTGAGTCGCAGAAGAGTTGGAGCTTCTCATATATATATATATATATATAATTCGAGAAGCTCCAACTCAGCAACAACAAGTGTTGTAGTTCAAACACATGCGTCGTCAATTAACTGCAGCCTACAAAAGCCATGTCACGCATAATGCATCGCATGAAGCAGTCAGTTGGTCAAAAGTTAATGTTAATTTCGGGACTTCATGCTTAGTATATCATGTCTTTCTCCGCCAGATCTGTCCTGCAATGCCATTCGGGTGAGGTGTCGAACTTCTCGAGAGGTGGTCTGGGTGGTGCGACCTGACCCATCTCGTCGTGTTCTGCGGCTTTCCGTGAACCATGCTGCACCTGTTGCACAGCCGAAACACGTCGTCCCACGGGAGCAGGAATTTGCGAAGATTGGTGTGATGCATATCTCCAAGCTACCCACCCTTGTGGATAAGGATAGATGTAGGCAAGGGGTTAGTTAGAAACTTTTCGATCGCCGCTAATACTTTAATAACCTTCTGGTTTGATTCTTGATGAACGAGCGACAGTTTCATGGCTACCCTAGTCATCACCGACCGTTTGACCTAAGTAACACCAATCTTTGCTACTTTCGAACTGGTCAAATGAGCCACAAATTTGCTCTTCCGTCTGCTGTGTCATACTACATTGTGTCATTTACCTTCTAACCAAACGTAAACAAAACCACATCTACGTTTCATACTAGGTTTACGTAGCAAATGAATACTGATTTGCTAAGTGTGGGGGACGTGAGTACTTGACCGCAGATTTCGGAAAGTGGCATGCTGAGCTCCCGTCTCATCGGAGTATTGTTGAAGCGGAAGTGTAATATCGAAAACGTGTGTATGTGTTACGGAGCAGAGGACCGTAATTAATGACGGCGAGGGCAAACAGCCTTGAATTAACGGCGCCGAGAATTCTCAGGAGCTGCTGTGCCGTGGAACTTGGCTGCCGCCTAGACTAATGCGCTGCAGCAAAGTTACTTAACGGACTTGTAAGGAAGTTGGCGCGAAAGCAATTACACGCTCGCTGCTACAACCGCGCAGCCGCTCCCAACATAACATGCTTCATCACCACCGCCAAATATGGAGCAGCTGGGTAATTTGGGTGAAGTGGATTACAGGGCGCGCCACCGGTTCTACCGAGAACCTTACTACCTGCATTATGTGGGTGCCAAACTGTTTGTCCTCGAATTATTAAAATACTGTAAACTTTTTGTCTGATGGATATGAGGTTCTGTTGATCAACAATTGACATTTAGTAAGTCAACTTTCTGCTTCATCTTCTTCTTCTTCTTCTTCTGTTACAGGCCGCCTGAAGACCACTCTAAAGCCACTAAACTAACATTTCGCTTTCTCCAATATTTCGTCATCTGCTCATCTTTTTCTTTCTAGTCATCTCTTCTGCTGTCTATTTTTCCTTCCCTGCGTTTTTAGAACTGTTTTGTCTTGGACACTTTTCCACCTCTTAATATTGTTTCTATGTTTAACTTTGTCTTTAACCTCTTGCGTTTTTATATCAATTTCTTCTATGTCTTTATGCGCTTCCCTAAGCTAGTTTAATTTTTCAAAATGTTGCACAGTTGTCTTTGACATCCTACTATGACTCATGCTTTGACTGTGCCCATCGAAAATTACTCTTATTTTCCTAATTCTGTGTATATTTTTTTCTTCATGACACTATAAATTAAGAATTAATGCAGAAGTAAGTTTCTACTGTTGTTCTGTTTCATAATACACCCAAAGACTAAGAAATACGCACAACGGAGGAATTGTCTGAATGGGGAGGAAATCAGTACATCTGATATACATGTAAGATAAACAGATGGTTACAGTTTCAGAAGAATTGGATGGTTTATTCAAGAGAAATAGTTTTACAAATTGATGAAGTCAATAATGCGTTGGTTCACCTCTGGCGCTTATGCAAGCAGTTTTTCGGCCTGACATTGATTGACGGAGTTGTTGCACGTCCTCCTGAGGGACATCATGCCAAATTTTGTCCAACTGGCGCGTCAGATCGTCAAAATCTGTAACTGGCTGGCAGGTCCTGCCCAAAATGCTCAAAGCGTCCTCAATTGGAGACAGATCCGGCGACCTCGCTGGCTAAGGTGGGGTTTGGCGAGCACGAAGAGAAGCAGTAGAAGCTCTCGCTATGTGCGGGCGGGGATTATCTTATTGAAATGTACGCCCAGAACGGCTTGCCATGAAGGGAACAAAACAGGGGAAGAATATCGTCGACGTACCGCTGTGCCGTAGGAGTGCGTGAATACCAGCCAAAGGAGCCTTGCTACGAAAAGAGATAGCATCCCTGACCATCACTCCTGTTTGTCGGATAGTATGGCTAAAGCTCAATCTCGATATAGTTGGTGTCAGTGAAGTGAAATGGAAAGAATACAAGGATTTCTGGTCAGATGAGTATGGGTAATATCAAAAGCAGCAGAAAATGGTAGAACGGGAGTAGCATTAATTGCGAATAGGAAGGTAGGGCAGAGATTGGGTTAGTGTGAACAGTTCAGTCATAGGGTTATTCTCAACAGAATCTACAGCGAACTAACACCGACAACGACAGTTCAGGCATACATGCCGAAGTCGCAGGCTGAAGATGAAGTGAAAGAGAAAGTATATGAGGATATTGAAAGGGTAATTTTGTATGTAAAGGGAAATGAAAATCCAATGGTCATGAGGGACTGGAATACAGTTGTAGGGGAAGTAGTAGAAGCAAGGCTTACGAGTAGTTGGAGAACATGGACTAGAGAAAAGGAACGCAAGGGAAAACCGCCTGGTAGGATTTTGCACAGAGCAAAATTTGACGATTGCAAGAATCTCGAATGACCTGGAGACACCGGATGGTTGCAAATATATTACGTAATGGTAATATAGCGATTTCGGAACCAGATTTTAAATTGTAAGACATTTAGAGGCCCAGATATGGACTCTGGCCATAATTTATTGGTTGTGAATTGTAGATTAACACTGAAGAAATTTCAGAAAGGTAGGAAATTAAAGAGATAGGTCCTGGTTAATTTGTAACAATCAGATGTTTCAACGATAGCGCTAGGCAACGATTGACTGAAACAGAGCAAAGGAATATGACAGAAGACGAATGGTCAGGTTTCAGAGATGAAACAGTGAGGCAGCAGAGACGAAATAAAGACGTCGACGTCTAAAAAATGAGACTGACAGAAAAACAGGAAAGCAGGAATGGTTAGAGAATAACTGCAAGTCTGTAACGGCGTGCATGACAGTGGGAAAGTGGATGCTACCTGTAGAAAAATTAAATTGAAGAAAGGGAAGTACCTATATTAATATAAAGAGGTAAAAAAATTGCATAGCTAAGATCGCATAAATACTTCTCTGTTTTCGACATCTGGTTTCGACGGATTATGGTGTCATCTTCGGGTCTTCAAAATTTTATGTTTCATAGCGTGTTGATTGTGAGTTGTAAAGTCTGCAAGTTGTCATATTAGTGGACAAACTGAGTTGTACTACATATTCGCCGTCATAGGTGCTTAATGAATAAATGAAACATGTCAGCCTACCGTAAACGTATGTGCTAATGTGGTTTTTACTGTATACGTGCTAATGTAGATTTTACTGTATATGACTTGAGAATCATCTGTGAACGCTACGTATACGGACATGGCCATGTGCACGAGAAGCTTTTCGTTTTATTTCTGACAAATCTTTGTATAATGTATTATGTTTTATCCACTAATCTGGCAACTTGGCATGAGGTTCATACTCACAATGGACACGTTTTGTAACAAAAATTTTTGAAGACCGGGAGGTGACAGCAAAGTCTGTAGTAACCGGTTGTCTAAAATGAAGAAGTATTTATGCGAAGTTGGCTATAGACAGTTTTTTTACCAAGTAAACAGATAGCTCCCTTTTATTTTCCAGCAAGAGAAAATTTAATGGAATATTAAGAACTCAGAGAGGAAGTCAATACCGCACTAAACAAAGGAAGGATGAAAGTTGGAACAAATATGTTCAGGGGCTATACAAAAGGTAAGAAGTTTGAGACAATATTATAGAAAAAGAAGAGGAAGTAGATAAAGACGAGACGGGATATAGGATACTGCGAGAAGAATTTGACAGTACACTAAAAGACTTAATTCGTGAAAAGTCCCCTGCAGTAGTCAACATTCCTTCAAAATTATTGAGAGCAAGCTATGACAAAACTATTCCAATTGGTACGCAAGATATGTTGCACAGCTGTTCTAAATAAACTTCAAGAACTTGTCTTTCATAATCAATAAAATTTGATTCCGTGTAAGAAACTATTAGTCTGCTAAAACGGATTCAGATTACTGCCAACTCGTGTCTGGACAATAACGTCACAAATTGATGCTTGCTTGGAATGAAGGAAATATCTGTACTGACTGCTGTCTGTACTGACAGCTGTCAGACTGCAAGAAAAATGTAGTAATTACTGTACCAAAGAAGGTAGAACTGAAAGGTATGAAAATTAACGAACTATCAGTTTACAAAATGGCTCTGAGCACTATGGGAATTAACATCTATGATCATCAGTCCCCTAGAACTTAGAACTACTTAAACCTAACTAACCTAAGGACAGCACACAACACCCAGTCATCACGAGGCAGAGAGAATCCCTGACCCCGCCGGGAATCGAACCCGGGAACCCGGGCGCGGGAAGCGAGAACGTTACCGCACGACCACGAGCTGCGGACTATCAGTTTACAAAGTTTTGCTTACTGACACGAATTATTTATAGAAGGATGGAAAGAGTGTAGAGATATGCCTCGAAGAAGATCAGTTTGGGTTCCAGAGAAATGCAGGTAATGTCGGTACACGTGAGGCAATACTGACCCTACGATAGGTCTCTTAAGATCAACTGGAGAAAGAAATCAGACTGCGGTTATAAAAGTCGAAAGGCAAGAAAGTGAAGCAGTAATTGAGAAGGGGGTAATAGCCTCTCCTCGATGTTATTCAATTTGTACGTCGAACAAGCAGTAAAAGAAACCAATGGCAACATTGGAAAAGGAATTAAAGCACACGGAGAAGAAATAAAATCTTTGATTGCCGTTAACATTGCAATTCTGTAAGAGGCGGCAAGACACACTGAAGAGAATCCATCAACCAATTCCCAGTGCCGGCAGTATGAGTAACGCTTTCAAAACTAGCGCCTGCAGGCCGCATGGGAAACCTGAGGGTTGTAGAAAAGGCTGCCTGTCATGCTGTTTTATTCATATGCGTGTCAATGTGACCTCCCCCTCCTCCTCCACCACCGCCCATGCGCCCACACCAGAGGATGGCACGAAAAAGTAGGGATGAAAAGGGATAAATACCGCTTCCCGCTTTTGATCATGTGTGAACGGACTCTAGAGCCCCACCCCCTGTATACGAGAGCAGAAATTAGTCACGCTACACTCCGGTGGGATGCCGTCATGGCCGAAGGGGTTGCAGCCCCGCAGTGTCCTCAGAGAAGGATAGAATCGCTTGGGGGGGGGGGGGGGGAGGGGGGGGAGGCAGCAGTGCCAAAGGTTGTAAAGAACTTTTAAACATTTTTATTGGCTGAGATCCAGCAACCGTACGTTATTTAATCACAGGATGTATTGTACAGCCACCTCGGTTGCACAAAACTATTGTGAATTTGACCATGATTTCGACTGCAATAAGGCAGTCTTCGTGAGAATATAAAATTAGATAGGATTACCTCCATGAGGGTATCAGGCTGGCTACTGGTGCCTTCCGTACCAGTCCCATCCCCAGCCTGTGTACTGAGGCAGGGGAACCGCCGCTCGCCATCCGGCGGAAACTCCTCATGGTGCGACGGGTGTGTCAATTCCTTGCCTGTCCTACCTCCCCTGCGTACCCTACTGTTGCCCGACCGCCTATGGACCGTCTCTTTTCCAGTCGTCCCAGGGCAACGAGACCATTTGGGATTCGTGCCAAGCATTTGCTTGAGTTCCTTGGTGTGGAGCGTGTGGCACCCCAACTCCAGGGTTTTACCCGCCTGCCTCCCTGGTTGCTCCAGAGGCCCAGCGTCCTTTTAGGCTTGTCAGAGTACCGGAGGAGCTGCACTCCTGCGTTTGTTTTTACGTCCTTATTTTACGATATTTTAAACCAGCATCCCGACCATGTACCAGTATTTACGGATGGCTCTAAACTGGGGGACTCTGTTGGTTGTGCTGTTGTTTTCCCTGGTCGAGTCGTCAAGTTACGGCTTACTGCGGCGTTTACCATCTTTGATGCCGAATCGTTTGCGATGTTTGCGATCTTGCGTGCATTGGAGCAGATGAGATGTGTTCCCAGTCTTAAGTTCCGCATCTGTTCTGACTCCCTGAGTGCCCTTCAGACCATGCAACACTTGTACCCAGCGGATACGGTCGTCCAGAACATCCATGATGCCCTACTCCACCTGTAACGGCAGGGGAAGGAGGTTTCTTTCTGCTGGGTGCCGGGGCACGTGGGTACTAGGGGAAACGAACTGGCGGATGTGGCTGCCAAAGATGCATGTTCCCTTCCTCACGTTGTTGAATGTGCCGTCCCCCTCCATGCTGTTACCTCCCTTTTGCGTTTTCGTGTTATGCGTCAATGGGAAGAGGAGTGGCTGGCAGTCGGTGAAAATAAGCTGCGTCTGGTCAAGGCCACCACGCGGCCATGGCGTACGTCCTACCAGTCATGCAGGCGGGATGAGGTTCTCCTCACTCGCCTCCGCATCGGGCACAGTCCCTTAACGCACGGTTTTTTACTCCGGCGGGAGGACCCCCCCCTCCCCCCCAATCTGCAGTGCTTGTGGCGTCCAGATTACTGTCCGCCACATTTTACTTGACTGTCTTTTATTCTCTGACCAGAGGGCGGTGGTTTCCTTGTCACCGGATTTGCCCTCTATTTTGCAAGCCGACGCAACGACTGTGGTTAAGGTCTTACGGTTTTGTGTCCTGTCCAATTTGTTGCCTCGGATTTTAGGGAGAGGATTTTAATGTGCTGCTGGGTGACTGGCTCACCCAGGGTTTAGGTAAGAGGTCCGCCAGTCACGATTACCTACTTGTTTCACTACGATTTGTGTTCTCTTTTCCTTGTGTTTCCTCTCCTTCTTTAGCGCGTTTCTTCTCCTCTTGTTTTGCCTCTGTATGTGAGGATTTGGAACTGCGTCAGGTCTGTGTCTTTTAGCCGTTATCCTTGTTCGCTGTCCGTCTTCGTCCCTTCACCGCATGTGTTCCTGTTTCTAATGATGTAGCGATGCAAGGGGTACCAAATTTGTCATCAACGTCCGTAAATTATTCAACTGATAGTATTTTTCAGTACAGGTATTTCCTTCATTCCAAGCAAGCATCAATTTGTGACGTTATCGTCCAGACACGAGTTGGCAGTAACCTGAATCCGTTTTAGCAGACTAATAGGATCAAATTTTATTGATTATGAAAGACAAGTTCTTGAAGTTTATTTAGAACAGGAAATGATTAATTAGTAATTGCATGCCATAATTTATCTGTTTAATGTAAAGGTGTTTTGATTTTGTATTCATGTGAAAAGTGTGAATTTATGTGCGGCTTTTACTCTTAGACGAGTTACCGCTTAGAGTGTTAACAGTGCGCGTGTACAGTTCGCTGACCTGTATGGTGAATTTCATGTTCTGATTTTGAGCCGAATAGAGACAAATCCAGTTTCATTTAGACTTTACGTGAGACAGATACATCATGTTATTGCAAAAGGTCGTTTAGCCCATCAGGGAAAATTGAAACCTGCGCGCTTGATTTGAAACTATTTACACGCTAGCGCGTGATTGAGCTTTCCATTAAATCGCGTTTAATAATTGCAGACGTGCTTGGACTTAACGCACGAAGTTTGAAACTACTTTTCTAGACAAATACCCATTTTTGATAAAAACTAACCGAAAATTTCACTTCACCTTGCTGATCTCGTTGCATAGCAACACTGTAATGCAAATCAATTCATTCATTAGAACGATTTGCGACGTAATAAGTCCAATTACACGGAATTTGCCAATCGAATGAGAGCGTAAGAGTGTTCTTTTCCAGAAATGCCAATAAACCAGCGGTTTCAAAAGTTAAATTACCAACTGCTGTGTAACTTCATTGATATTGCATTTCACTGAATAACACTATTCTTACTGATAAATGAACATTAATTGCAAGTAAATTTTGAATACTCACCAACACTGCCAAGCAGCGGTTCACATCACAACCACTAATAAGTGCCAATATAACTGAACGGACTTTGCTTCATTAAAATAGAGCAATCACATACAATTCTAGGATAAACTGTAGCAGGTGATAGTAACATCATTGATATGGAGGTGAAAGTAGAAGCAAACCAGAGTACAAGTAGAAATAGTGATATAGAGGAGTCTATAAATACCATTGTTACACAGGAAAGTTGAAAGTGTGAATCTTACATCAAATGTTACAGAGCTCAAAGATGATATTATTAGTAAATTTATGGCGAGTATGCAACGTCAGTTAACTGAGAATATTCGACGTTTAGATGATAAGTTTGATACTAAATTTGATTCCCAAACTGAAAAATTTAACACTCAAATGGGTTTACTCCAAGAAAATATGGGTTCATTAAATGAAAAATTTAACAACATATTCGAGTCACTTGAGGATCAGATCGTTTCACTTAAAGATGATAATAAACAATTAAATGAGAAACTCGATAACTTAAAAGTAGAGTGGGAAGAACGATTAAATACTAAATTTAATGAAGTAGAAATAAAAGTTTCCATGTATGTGACTAACGAACACATCAAATTTATGGGTAAAATTAATGAGATGGAGAATAAATGTGAAATTATTTCAAAGGGGCATAGTGAATTGTCAGATAAAATCTGTAACTGTGAAAGTAGTTACTTGAAGACTAATGTGCAAATTCAGGATCTGTCTAAAAAGATGTCGAATTCGAAACAGACACTTGCAAGGGCATAGATAAATAAAGGACCAAAGCTAAGAAATTAGATGATGATCTTTCTGAGTGGATAGAGGTTAAAAATAAGGAAATCGAAGAGAAAGTCAATACCACTCTCGAGTTGAAAGAAACTGAGGTACTCAAAGTAAAACAGATCGGAAATGATGAACTTATCAAGTTATTTCATAGTGAGTTTCAGACTATTAAAGATAAAATAATTGAAGAATTTTCTAAGTGGCGAAGTGAAACAAATTGTAAATTGTCAGAATTAGAACAAAAATCTTCATGAAATGTATTGACTAAAGACAACCATTCCGAAGACAGGCTTAGGTATAATAAACCCTGTAGTGAAGTAAAATGCAACTGTTGTGGGAATACACACGATAAATTTTGTGACTGTTATGGAAATGAAAATGAGATTTTTGTCCAAAGAGGGTACTTGTCGTCTTTAAAGGTTGAGACAAGCATATTCAAAAGCAGACAGTTTCCTACCTTTTCGCCTGAAAAAGATAACATCCATCCAAATATTTTCCTCAGCAATTTTAAGCGTTTTTTTCCTCCTGGTTGGTCTGAACATGATAGACTTCAGTTTGTTGTGTTATGAAGCCGCACTGTGGGTTGCAGAAGCGAGTGAGAAATGTAATACATGCGCGGAGTTTGAACAACTTTTTTTAGCAAAATACTGGTCGAGTAGCAAACAGGAGAAGCTACGAAAGGAGGTGTAGCAACCAGAGTTTTATAATAGTGAAGGAAGTTGATTAAGACAGTGTTTCAAGAAATACATTAATAAAACGAGGTATTGAAGTGGTCCTGTTTCCCATAGAGAAGTGATACGTATTTCGAAAGGAAGATTATCTATTCATATACGTGAGAAACTTGTAAATGTCCCTGACTATGACGTGGAACAGTTTGTGTCTGTAGTCGATTCGATCGATATGATACTAGAAGACGCCCGAGGATGGAATAATAATCAAATTCATACCTCATAATGTAATAGTAATAATAATAATAATAACAATAATAACAACCGAAATAGAAATACTAAACCTATACTACACGAAGGAGGACAAGCGACATCTTGTGGCTACAGTAAACCTAATAATAATTGTAATAATATAAACGTAACACCCATTATACAAAAGAAACCTATAAAAATAATAATAATCAGATGAATCAGATTAGTACAGGAAAACCAAATAGTAAATGCAGATATAATGATTCGAATAATGAGTATGGTAATTTACGCAGACGTGATATATACCCAGAAGACAATCCTGATAGTATACAACCTTGGAAAGACCCTTCGACACTTGAATTTCGATGGGTAGATACAAATGAAACTCAACAAGCACAACAACCACAATAACCGATACCACTCGGTACCGGAGCAATAAAGTTGCGAAGGGAACAACTACCAAATTCCGACCATACAGTACGTATTGTTGAAGTACATAAACCACCGAATACGACATCCACCGAAAGATTAAACTAGACCCGGTCACCGAGAGCCTTCCTAGGATGACTGGAGAGGATGAGGAGGGCAGGCGTCATTTTAAAGTGAATGCACTGAGGTATAATGATGTTTTGGACCTAAGAGAGGAACTGATTGAAGAAACACCTTACATTTCGGGTAAGTGTCGACGAATTTTGCAGGCAGTAATTCAAGCAGTAATAAATGGTATTGATGTTGAAATTTTTATTGATACTGGAGCAACCATTAGCGTAATGACACAGGAGTGTTTTAAACAAATTAGTCGAGGAGCAAAAGTGCTTACATTCCCTGTTACTGGATGTACTGTATCTGGAGCATTTAGTGCGAGAGCGCAAAAAGTCTCAAAGCAGGCACGTGTCAACATTATGATGCGGGGGGCTTCAATAGAAAGTACCTTCTTAATTGTTTCAAGAATGACCGTACCATGCGTTCGGGGTCTAGATTTTTTGTGTGATGCTGGAGCAGTCATCAATTTAAAAGAAGGAACATATACCTTGGACTCCGAAGGTGACGTTTTGATAATCTCTGTGATAAAGAGCAAAATAGTCCCGGATCAGTATTGTATGAAGTTAATGGTTAGCTATATTGGCATTGATTGTAATTTATGTGATGATATTTTCTACATTGATTATACTGGAGAGGAAATAAGTCAAGTTTCACTTAAGGAGAAAAAAGAATCCGAATACCTATCTGCAAGTCAACGAGAAGATTTGTGTTGCTTGTTAAGTAATTATCTGCCAGTATTTAGCAAACGTCCCGGAATAATCAAAGGTTTTGAATACGACATTAAGACGTATCCACACGAATCTTTTTGTCGCACTTCCTGCTCTGTTCCTTGGTCAAAGAGAGAGGCAGTCAAGAAACAAATTAACAAAATGTTAGAGTGGGGAATTATAGAGCCCTCTCATTCTCAATATTGTAGTCCTCTTTTGGGTGTCCTCAAAGCGAATGGCGACGTCAGATTAGTTCTAGACGCCAGAGAGCTAAACAAGATAATCTTACCGGTACAGACAAGACCTGAGAATCTGGATGAGTTAATTCAGAAATTCTGTGGTGCCCGCTTCCTGACATCCCTTGATATGAGAAGTTCGTACTGGGAAACGAAAATCTTGATTGAATCTCCAAAATATATTGCTTTTATTTGTCTGGACAGAAGTTACCAATTCACTGTTATGCCATTTGGACTAAATACCAGGGAGGTGTATTTATATCGGCGCTAGACACTGTACTTAGACGAGATTTGCTAGATAGTGTTACCTTGGATCGGAGTAACTCTATGACCTAACATTCTACAGAAATGTAAGATTTGCCAGAAAAACTATACCCATCAACTATTGCCGAAAAATTGAATTACGTCCAATCATACCACAACAACCTTTGAAATTAATATCTTGTAATGTGTGTGGACCATGTCATAGTACTCGTGGAAGATTATGAGAATTGGTTAGGTTTCTGCTGACAGTATTAGTGAAAGGGTACAGTACCGCCCGACATTGAAAATAGGTACAACATTCTTCGTTATTCTTGTGAGAACAACACATTTTTTTTTGTAAAATAACTCAATTTCAATTAACACAGCGAAGCCGGATACCAGTGTGGGATAGAATGACAATTTATTTATTTAATTGATCACATGTGCACTCCCACAAAATAAATCCCTACATCCAGTTTGGTGAGATCTGTGAAATGAATGAATGTATGGTCGTCTGCTAACCGCAGATAGTGAATGTGAATATATGATCATCTTTGAGACGGTACTTGGGCCATCTTTGGTGGGACCAAAGAGATGAAATTTACCTGAGCTTTGAGCGCCTGAAATGTGGCTGACCAATACGGTAGCATGGTCTTCCCCCACCTCGACAGAGATGTGAGATGACCTGAAGAACGGCCATGTTTCAGCACTCTGCCGCTGGATCTAGTGTTGGTAAGACCTGTCTTAGGGGTGCTCTGTAAAGACAAAAGAGTGGAGATATGGTATGCATGTGAAATACTTAAGAGTAGTTTGGAATAATAATTTCTCTATTTCAGGAACTTTTGTGGGGAGAATTAAATGTCAGGCAGGTAATATTAAGGGGATCGTAGTAATCTTCGGAAGTGACCAACGGTCACAATGAAACCACTTGCAGCAATAAGTTGAAATACTTCCGTGTGCTTAAGTTAAGCTGAATTACTAGCATGCCTACTACAAGTTGAAATATTTAAGAAATAGCGTGTGCAGGACTTGAAATTAGAGGCGAGTACTTCCACGTGGTGAGTACTGTGTGAGTCTCAATCTGTGTATGAGACAAGGGATAAAGTACTCGTCCATGGTATCAGTTGAGGACTTGCGTGTGTGATGAAGATGTTCTTAATATTACTTTGCGTGTTATGTTTCCGTGTGACGCTTGATTCAAACTATAATACTCTGAGAGAGAAGCAAGGTGAGTCAGCCGTCTATCCAGCAACGCCACTTGGCTTGCATTGCACAGAAAGACGTGCATATATCCTCCAGAGTTCGTAGTAGGAAAGAAAAGTTACGAAGTGGGGCAATGTCGTGTGAAACTGGGATGAATACTAATTGAAGTGGGAAAGCTGAAATTGATAATGTTGTGACTATTCCTTGTGTTGTATTCCATATTGAAGTGTGGTGTATGTCATGTGATTTAAGTATATGTGGTTTGCATGGGAGAGTAGCAAGATAGTTTCAGAGTAGTGGGTTATGCGTGTTCCTTTTGTACCGCTCGGTCTGGAGGAAAGTTTCGTGATGATGGTTGTGAGAGTCGAAGTGTGAGATATAGCAAAAGATCCGCCATCCTATCCAGAAAGTGCACTGTAGCGTTAAATAATTACGAGACCATAAGATAGAGAATCACTAATGTAAAGCCATGCCCACTGGGCGGAATTTCTCATGTGTTATTGTTGTAGGTTATAGAATTTGTGTGTTTAGGTTATAGAAGTTATCGGAATAAATAAGATAGTGAAAAGAAAAAGATTGGTGGCCTTTTCCTTCGAATAGTATGTTGTCATGATACCCAGAATTTATAATGTGTGCGCCATTCATATTCAGTGCGATGGCCACGTGTTGATCAAAGCCGTTGAATAAGAACGAAAATGTGGTATTTCCAGTGCGTAGTGAACAGTCAGTGTTGTGTAAATTACTAATAGTCAGATGTGTGTTTCCGTTGCGCATTATCCAAGCAGGAGAATAGCTTTTAACTTAATTGTGAGTACTAGAGTTCATGTTACTTGATAACAAAAAAAAAGAATCCACTCGCTTGGCAGACCACTCATCTTGCAGGCCTGACTGCTTGATGCCACAGTATGGGCAACGCATGCGGGTGCCTCTCATTAGAAACAGCTTGTGCTACTCTAGTCTGACGGGAATTGTCCATTTTTACAACGTCTTGGCCTGATTTTAAATCAACAAGAAAATTTTCAAGCACATTTTGGTTAGATAACTGAGGTATGACATACTTTAAGCCTTTCTCCAGTAGCGACATCTCATCTTTTGTAAAATTAATGTCAGTCTTATTTAGAACCTTTTCATAGAATTTATGATCACTTTTTTTAAAACTAGGTGGATTACATGATTTTACAGGTAGAAGGCACTGGAGTTCACTTAGTTTCTTTTCGTGTCTAATGACAATGTTTTGTTTACAGTTGTCTAAGCTTTCGTTAATGTGAAACCGAAAATCATCAATTTGAATATTATAATGAACCTTAAAAATTGTTGTTTATTCTAAACACAAATAATATGCTTTCTCATTTAAAACATCCTTCTTAGCATACAGGGCCTTTATTTTTTCAGACATGATTTTTTGCACTAAACATTTGAAAGTATTTGGTTCTTTTTGCACTGCTTAAAGTTCAGTTACCTCGGCAGGTAGGAATCTTGAAATTTTAAACATTTTTATTGCCTGAGATCCAGCAACCGAACGTTATTTAGTTACAGGATGGATGTATAGCAACTTCAGTTGTACAACATTGTCAAATTGACCATGGTCTCGACTGCACTAAGGCACTCTTCATCAGAATAAAAAATTACATACGATTACGCAGAAAATATAATGACAAGGCTTGAAATACAATATACTTAATAGAATTACCTCCATAAATTGTACAGCAGAGTGTACCTGCATGTAGTCACACCATGAGTGAAAAACGTATGAGCAAAAGCCCTCCCGTCAAATAGAAATTGTCACAAGAATAAAACTAAAATACAAAAATGTAAGATGTTTGTCAACTGGATAAACGCTAGATAAGTCGATGAAATCTTGATCATTTACAAAGGGCCTAACGATGTTACTAGTCGATTTTTAAATATGTTCAACGAGTTTCATGAAAATATTTCTTTCACTTG
This sequence comes from Schistocerca serialis cubense, assembly GCF_023864345.2. Taxonomy (NCBI): domain Eukaryota; kingdom Metazoa; phylum Arthropoda; class Insecta; order Orthoptera; family Acrididae; genus Schistocerca; species Schistocerca serialis. Next base: position 118,224,969 of record NC_064639.1, on the reverse strand, counting down.
TGAACGTGAAAATGAGTTCCGGCAGTTAAACTTCCTAGATCTCACTCTTACGACAGTAGACAGCAAAATTAGCTTCAACATCTTCCGTAAAGAAACCAGTTATGATCAAATTATACCAATCACTTCAGCATTTCCGCATTCTTATAAGAAGGCCTTTTAGCATTGAGCTATTCATAAAGCCACGTCCATCCACCTTTCCAGTGAAGTCAATCTGATTAAAACTATTGCTATCACTAATGGCTACGACCCTTCTATGGTAGATAATATTTTAATAGGAAAACCGGTAAGAGAATCACCATCCTAGGCCTTTCTAATAATGACCCTAATGAAAAGAAAAAAAATTGCTCTATACCATTTCTGGTCCAATTTCTTGCACGATACAGCGTCTGCTTCGAAATAAATACAACTGTAGAATAGTCTTCTCCACTAATAATTCTTTAAAAAGTAACATCGTACATAACTTGGAACCTACTCTGTCCACTTTGCTAAATTCTTGTGTTTATAAAATTATTTGCGGGAACTGTTCCGCCATTACATAGGACAAACAGGCAGAGCTATTTCGAGAAGATTCAAGGAACACTTCCGAGGCAAAAAAGGCACCAATGTTCACAATTCAACTTAACATGTTAGAAGAGCTAGATATTTTTAAACACCCATCTCTGATGGACGGCCTCATTCTTAATGAACAGTTGCAATTTTGGCAACAAACACTTTTTTCAAGATATAGAGCCACTAATTAAAAACTGTCTGAATAGTGAAACTCTCCTCAATGTAGCCTCTTAAACATGGTTTTCCCTTCCATTTTCTTGTTTTCTCTACACATTACTTGAACTGTATTTTCTTTTGTAAAAAAAAGACTTTTACGTTATGTTGTAACTTCCATACACTGGCCCCTGTTTGTTACGTGTAATGTTTAAAATTGTCTTTTCAATGCCTTATTTGCTCCTGTCTGTACTTCGATTACTTCTTGCTAGATGGCGCGAATCTGTCTTCGTGTCCACCTCATGGCTGCCTTGGCCTGTTAGCACTTTAGTCTGACGGTAGCGGCTGTGTTGATGCAGTTCCTGGCCCTAAGCGACCTCGCGGCTGCCCTTGTATTCCCATGGAATATTTTATCCAGTTGACAAACATGTTACATATTTACTTTTTAGTTTTTTATTCTTGTGACAATTTCTATTTAACGAGAGCGCATTTTTTGACGTTTTTCACCCATGGTGTGACTACATGTAAGTACACTCTGCACATTTTATGGAGCTAATCTCCGTTCCCAACCTGCTGGGAGACGCCCAAAGAGACGACCGAGGACGCGATAGAAGGATCGGGTACTGGCCCTACCCAAACAGGTGGAGCCGACAGCGGTAGAAGATGAGGCTGGGGACCGACAGCGATGTACCGCCATCTGCAATAAATGTCTACTGCACAGAGATTGTGACTGACTGGTGTTCTTTCTTTCTGAAATATGTATCTTTGAAAATTTTTTTAACGTGCAGTTTATTATATTCCTTTTATATTGTGGCTTGTATCCTTTTTATTCTGCCTTGGGCCTTAAAGGCCCGTAAATACAACAAATAATGATAATGGAGGTAATCCTATTAAGTATATTGTATTTCAAGCCATGTCATTATATTTTCTAGGTAATCCTACGTAACTTTTTATTCTGATGAAGACCGCCTTAGCGCCGTCGAAACCATGGTCAATTTAACAATTTTGTGCTACCGAGGTGGCTATACATACATCCTGTAAGTTGTAAAGAACGTCGTCCTGTTGCACACTGCACTGCGAACTACCGTTGCATTCACGGCCTTTAAGACACCTCTAGAGGACTTTTCATATTGATTCTGAGCAACGGTGTGTCCTAAATATTTTTCTCGGCTGCTTGTAAGAAAACAGCTTGTTTTCGGTGCTGGGCGTCACGCTTCTGACTTCCACTGCAGAGGCGTCAAGAGAAGGTAGAGTAGTTGTGACCACCTTCCCATTGTACTACACGTCCACGGTCATGATTGGCGGAATTGCGACGAAATAAGTGTAAGGCCAATGTGATATCGTTACCCACTTTACATATTACATGAATTTCTTAGCTCTGGCTTCTATTTTCGCTTATGTTGACACCTTGTTGAAGTGTTAACGAGCCCGAGAGATCGCTATGCTTTTGCATCATTACAGAAGAATCTTGTGGGCATCTTTGAGCCAATTTCGAACTTCTGTGTCGCAATGGGAGGAAATGATGGGGTTTCGAAAAAGTGACTCTTTAATTTTGTTGTCACGCCCATCGCCAGGCAAAGGACATTCATGCTAGTTGCTTTATGGTGCTGTACTGCCGAAGAATAAACCTTTGGTAATTTACGATCTCAGCAACTGCGTTTGTGTCATCGGTTTCTTAGTCATTGCCGTTGTCAGTACCCTTTCTCAGATATCAGATACCTGTCATCATTCTATAACCGCAGTACCAGACCCAGTAAGTCTAACATCTTAGTTGTACTCCTCTACAAAACTTTATCTTTCTCTGTTTCAGCTATACCCTGTAACCTGCAGATTACCTAAAACCACATCGAATTCAAAAAGAGATTAAAGTTTTATCTGCTGTCGTCAGCATAGCTTCCCTCTACGCATTTCGGAATTTTTTGCTTCTTGGAAAACTTTCTATTTCCAAACCAACGGGTAGGTTCTTATGTGTGAATTTACAAGTATCAAAATATGTCAGATAAATGACTGTATCTTTTGTTTTCACTGGCTTAGAAGCTTACGTTTATTACACCGCCAAGTGACTGTAATCGCTCCTGAGAAAAATTTAAACGTCATATATGTACCCGTTCCTGAGAAAAATGGTTCTGAACAGTCGCACAGACAGACAGACAGACAGACGGACGGACGGATGACAAAATGATCCTATTAGGGTTCGTTACCAACAGAGCACGAAACCGCAGAAACGCTTGTTTGCCAACGTCATAAGCGGCTGACTCGGTAAGTGCAACGAGCATGAAACATATACATCCAGACTTCCAGACCACGGTCTACATCTTCTTCTACAGAGAGTAGACAAAAACCCAGAAACACCAGATACACAACACATTACCATTCCTAATACGGTGAATGGAAAAAGTAGGCGTTTAAAAAAGCTTCCAGTCGTCTCGGAAAAGGTAAATACAGCTCTTATATGAAACTTCCTGGCAGATTAGAACTGCGTGCCCGACCGACTCTCGAACTCGGGACCTTTGCCTTTCGCGGGCATGTGCTCTACCATCTTCTTCTGTAAAGTTTGGAAGGTAGGAGACGAGATACAGGCAGAAGTAAAGCTGTGAGGAGCGGGCGTGAGTCGTGCTTCGGTAGCTCAGATGGTAGAGCACTTGCCTGCGAAAGGCAAAGGTCCCGAATTCGAGTCTCGGTCGGGCGCACAGTTTTAATCTGCCAGGAAGTTTCATATCAGCGCACACTCCGCTGCAGAGTGAAAATCTCGTTCTGGGCCAGGGCTTATATGGTTTTCAATGGACACTTATAACTGCCTGTATGCAAGATAGTGGCAACTTAAGGTAACGGTGATAGAGGTGGAACCGATCACGCATATTTCTCTGCAAAGTAGACCATAAAGTCTCAATAATACTGAGATCTGGTGATTTTGGTGCGCAGAGGAGATGCGACAAGTCGCCTCATGCTCAAAAAAACAGTCCTCTACGGTGCGAAATGTGTGAACAGGGGGCCTCTCGTCTTGGAACGAAGCATCACCTTAGGATAACAAATACTGTGCCAGTGGGATGGGTCTGCTCAGCCAAAATGGTCACGTAATCCGTGGCAGTAATGCGTCCATGAAGAGTAACCACGAGGCCCATCTGATATCATTATCACGGAACCCCAGCCACGTTTCACTTGTGGAACGAATGCTCAGACAGGTGTCGGAAACTGTGTGGAACAAGACTCACCCGTTCAAATGACTTTCTTCCATTTCTCCGTAGTCGTGCTTTTATGGCTTCGGAGAAGACGCGTCGTCATACTAACTAAAAGGTCAGGATTATGCACGTATACAGCGTGTAACAAAAAGATGGTTCCAGAGTTTCATGAAACATACCTCACACATAGAGGAAGAAAATATATTATACGGACATGCTATCAGAAAAGCTTTATTTCCATGTTAGGGTTCAGTTTATTCGACTCTTCAACACACTAATGAGGGAAACACACAGTAAAAGAGCGTACCAGCTCTTTATCAGCTTTTGGCCATGCCCAACAGTGATTCGTTGTATTTTTCGCATTATCAACAGTATCCAGGCTTTTCTCGTCCATATTTGTGGTTTCTTCCTTCTGCTTCATCTGATAACCTTAACCTATTGTTCATCGCTCTTCCTCTAACCCAGCTACTTCTCCACATCTGGTTACTTCGATACTGCTGCCATATATTACCATTAAGTGTCAGTCGCATTCAAAAGATCAGAATGAGGGAAAGATCGTGAAACGTCCCCTTGGAAAAATTAATGAATTACTGTGCTGATAAACCCCTTACGTTATTTGATTTTCAAACAGCTGAGCAAAACTGAACGTACTCAGACATTTCTCTCTTTACTTATTCTGATCATCACTAAACGGACACACAATATTTTTAGCGCAACTTTCAGTAATTCCTACAAAAGCATGGCCCTGACTAACAATAACCTATTCATTTCATGAATCACTTACCTCACAAAAATCTTCGTTACTCGAACTACTGGAATACAGCGAGCGCCAATACTGCCAGCTAAATAAAAGATTCTAACTACTGAAGGCACTAACTACTGATAGGCATAGTCAGCAAATGAAAGATTTTGATAGAGAATAAACAATGTATTTACCTTAATAGTGTTCAAAAGTCATTATATATATATATATATATATATATATATATATATATATATACACTCCTGGAAATTGAAATAAGAACACCGTGAATTCATTGTCCCAGGAAGGGGAAACTTTATTGACACATTCCTGGGGTCAGATACATCACATGATCACACTGACAGAACCACAGGCACATAGACACAGGCAACAGAGCATGCACAATGTCGGCACTAGTACAGTGTATATCCACCTTTCGCAGCAATGCAGGCTGCTATTCTCCCATGGAGACGATCGTAGAGATGCTGGATTTAGTCCTGTGGAACGGCTTGCCATGCCATTTCCACCTGGCGCCTCAGTTGGACCAGCGTTCGTGCTGGACGTGCAGACCGCGTGAGACGACGCTTCATCCAGTCCCAAACATGCTCAATGGGGGACAGATCCGGAGATCTTGCTGGCCAGGGTAGTTGACTTACACCTTCTAGAGCACGTTGGGTGGCACGGGATACATGCGGACGTGCATTGTCCTGTTGGAACAGCAAGTTCCCTTGCCGGTCTAGGAATGGTAGAACGATGGGTTCGAAGACGGTTTGGATGTACCGTGCACTATTAAGTGTCCCCTCGACGATCACCAGTGGTGTACGGCCAGTGTAGGAGATCGCTCCCCACACCATGATGCCGGGTGTTGGCCCTGTGTGCCTCGGTCGTATGCAGTCCTGATTGTGGCGCTCACCTGCACGGCGCCAAACACGCATACGACCATCATTGGCACCAAGGCAGAAGCGACTCTCATCGCTGAAGACGACACGTCTCCATTCGTCCCTCCATTCACGCCTGTCGCGACACCACTGGAGGCGGGCTGCACGATCTTGGGGCGTGAGCGGAAGACGGCCTAACGGTGTGCGGGACCGTAGCCCAGCTTCATGGAGACGGTTGCGAATGGTCCTCGCCGATACCCCAGGAGCAACAGTGTCCCTAATTTGCTGGGAAGTGGCGGTGCGGTCCCCTACGGCACTGCGTAGGATCCTACGGTCTTGGCGTGCATCCGTGCGTCGCTGCGGTCCGGTCCCAGGTCGACGGGCACGTGCACCTTCCGCCGACCCCTGGCGACAACATCGATGTACTGTGGAGACCTCACGCCCCACGTGTTGAGCAATTCGGCGGTACGTCCACCCGGCCTTCCGCATGCCCACTATACGCCCTCGCTCAAAGTCCGTCAACTGCACATACGGTTCACGTCCACGCTGTCGCGGCATGCTACCAGTGTTAAAGACTGCGATGGAGCTCCGTATGCCACGGCAAACTGGCTGACACTGACGGCGGCGGTGCACAAATGCTGCGCAGCTAGCGCCATTCGACGGCCAACACCGCGGTTCCTGGTGTGTCCGCTGTGCCGTGCGTGTGATCATTGCTTGTACAGCCCTCTCGCAGTGTCCGGAGCAAGTATGGTGGGTCTGACACACCGGTGTCAATGTGTTCTTTTTTCCATTTCCAGGAGTGTATATATACAGGGTGTTACAAAAAGGTACGGCCAAACTTTCAGGAAACATTCCTCACACACAAATAAAGAAAAGATGTTATGTGGACATGTGTCCGGAAACGCTTAATTTCCATGTTAGAGCTCATTTTAGTTTCGTCAGTAGGTACTGTACTTCCTCGATTCTCCGCCATAATTTCATACGGGATACTCTACCTGTGCTACTAGAACTTGTGCCTTTACAAGTACGACACAACATGTTATTCGCACGATGGAGCTCTTGCACATTTCAGTCGAAGTGTTGGTATGCTTCTCAACAACAGATTCGGTAACCGATGGATTGGTAGAGGCGGACCAATTCCATGGCCTCCACGCTCTCCTGACCTAAACTCTCTTGACTTTCATTTATGGGGGCATTTGAAAGCTCTTGTCTACGCAACCCCGGTACCAAATGTAGAGACTCTTCGTGCTCGTATTGTGGACGGCTGTGATACAATACGCGATTCTCCAGGGCTGCATCAGCGCATCAGGGATTCCATGCGACGGAGGGTGGATGCATGTATCCTCGCTAACGGAGAACATTTTGAACATTTCCTGTGACAAAGTGTTTGAAGTCACGCCGGTACGTTCTGTTGCTGTGTGTTTCCATTCCATGATTAATGTGATTTGAAGATAAGTAATAAAATGAGCTCTAACATGGAAAGTAAGCGTTTCCGGACACATGTCCACATAACATATTTTCTTTCTTTGTGTGTGAGGAATGTTTCCTGAAAGTTTGGCCGTACCTTTTTGTAACACCCTATATATATATATATATATATATATATATATATATATATATATATATATAAATATATATATATATATATAAAATCACAGTTCATGATATGCAATATTACAAATTTACTCTTTGTGATGGACACACGTCCAGATCAACCGCTCTCAAAATTCTGCCATTTCTCTTCCCACATCCACCACTGCCGGCGGCTCACCTGCAACTGAGCAACACTACGCACTGGTAACAGCCAACTGCTCGACACTAAAATGGCGAATATTCCAACAATGCCAACCAACCACAGACTGCACACAGTGCAGCCAGTGATTTTCATACAGAGCGCTAGGCGACGTTACCAACATAAAAACCTAAACAGCCTACTTAAAAAAAATGGTTCAAATGGCTCTGAGCACTTTGGGACTCAACTTCTGAGGTCATTAGTCCCCTAGAACTTAGAACTAGTTAAACCTAACTAACCTAAGGACATCACACACATCCGTGCCCGAGGCAGGATTCGAACCTGCGACCGTAGCGGTCTCGCGGTTCCAGACTGCAGCGCCTAGAACCGCCTGGCCACTTCGGCCGGCGGCCTACTTACAAACGGAATGAGAACATTGCTCAAAACAAAGTTAATGACGTTTCTTAAATTCCGTATCTGGTTGGATGTAAGAAACAGGCTGAAGTCCCTAACATTACCAGGTGTAATAGAGGCATAAATGATAAATAAATACAATGACATGCCAGTACAAAAGAATAGTAACACCATGGATGTTATCATGCTGCCTTGACTGTGACAAATTGCTGCTGTGAACACACGAATGCAATATTCCGACACCTCTTCAGCGGCTCACCTCATACTAAAATCAGTAAAATGAACGCCGAGGACAGATCAGAAGGGACAGTTTCCACTCTGCAGAAGCAGAAAGGCACTTTGGTTTTAAGGTCACGTTGATAGTCTGTCAGCGTCACTATCAAAAAGTCGAGACGCTCGCTTTCAAAGTGAAAGGTCCAGGGAAAGCCGGAGCCAGTATACTATTTTTTGCGTAACGCCCTGTAACAGCGACAACCTGCCGCCATGCACGTGGGAAATCGCCGCCTCCTGATGCGGGCGGTGCAAGCGGGCTTTCACTTTCCGCGATGGCCAGCAGGACGTTAGCTTACGTGACACGTCGGCCCGCTCACATTAAACGAGGTCTGAAAGTAGCCTGTTGCATATGAGCAACACACTGCCACAAACTGATCGTTGTGGAAACAAAGCGCCGTGTGTCTACAGTATTAATGAGTTACTGCTGGACTCAAGCACGTAATACACCGAGGTGACAAAGGTCATGGGATAGCGGTATGTATATATACAGAAGGCAGCAGTGTCGCGTATACAAGGTATAATAGGTCAGTGCATTGACGAAGCTGTCATTTGTACTCAGTTGATTCATGTGAAAGGGTTCCGATGTGATCATGGCCGCACGACGGGAACTGACAGAACTCGTACGCGGAATGGTAGTTGGAGCGAGACACATGTGGCAGTCAATTTCGGAAATCGTTAGGGAATTCAGTATTCCGATGATTACAGTGTTTACATCTACATCTACATGGACACTCTGCAAATCACATTTAAGTGCCTGGCAGAGGGTTCATCGAACCACCTTCACAATTCTCTATTATTCCAATCTCGTATAACGCGCGGCAAGAATGAACACCCATGTCTTTCCGTACGAGCTCTGGTTTCCCCTATTTTATCCTGGTGATCGTTCCTCCCTATGTAGGTCGGTATCGACAAAATATTTTCGCATTCGGAGGAGAAAGTTGGTGATTGGAATTGCGTGAGAAGATTCTAAAGCACGCTCAGCTAAATCAGATTTCTCGGGGCAGCGTAGGCGATAAAACCTTCCATGCCCCTTCCTGCATTGTTCCACATTGCGTACTGTTTGTTCGACGTAAGCAGCACACTGGCAGTCACACCACTTGACAATGGCCAAGGAGTGCTTGGTCGAAAGCTCGTGTAATTTTAATTACTTCACGCGGTTTCAAACCCGAGAACTTTTTATTCAGTGTTACGGCCGCGAGTCCTTGCATTCTTCCAAGATTAGTTTGGCTTCAGGAGAAATGTAGGAACACATGAGGCCATACTGATGCTAGGACTTACGTTAGAAGGTAGAATGAAGAAAGGTCAACCTAAGTTTATAACATTTGTTGGTTTAGAGGCCAATTTTGAGGCTAGTTGAAGAAAGGCAAACCTATTTTTATGATATTTGTAGACTTTAAGAGAGAAACTTTGACGATTTTTATGGGAAAGCGCTCTTAGAAATTCTGAAGACAGTAGGGCAAAAGCATATGGAATGAAAGACTATCTGCATCTTGTACGGAAACCTGACTATAGGTACCAGAGTAGGGCGACATGGAAGAAGATTTCCAGTATGCTGGGTTAATAGAGGAAGAATGACTTTTATTAAGAAGTTTGATGCAGAAAACAGCCTAAGTTGCAAGATTCATTTTTTTACGTAATTGATGACTAGTTCGGGTTATCTGAACCATACTGACAAAATGATATATTCCATAACAGCATGCAGACCATGTTACGACTGCACATAACGTATACCAAAGCCAAGTATTTCTAAGAACTTTGGCAGAAGAAACATATGAACAACATATGTTTGTCCTCATAATGTTCATTGATAAACTTTACTTTGATGAACGTATACGTAGAATATTAACATAGTTTGAGTGCTATTAAGGAATATATAGACGATAGCAGATGTAGAGAGGATATATCACAGGCCGAGAATAGCAAGAAACACATTTTTCAAATACATAAATTTATGTGTCGAATATAAATTTAAGTGTTAAGAACTCTTGTCTGCGGATATCTGTTTGGAGTAAAGGAAGTGAAACGTATGCGATTAACACTTCAATCAAGAAGAGAATAGAAACTCTTGAAATGTGTTGCTACAGAAGAAAGCTGAAGATTACATTGATCGATCAAACAGCTGATGTGGAGGTACTGAAGCGAATTGTGTAGAAATGAAATTTATGTCATAACTTGACTAAAAGTAGGGATTCTGTTGGTAGGACGCATACTATGGCGTCAATGAATCGCCAAGATGGTTGTTGTTGTTGTGGTCTTCAGTCCTGAGACTGGTTTGATGCAGCTCTCCATGCTACTCAATCCTGTGCAACTTTCTTCATCTCCCAGTACCTACTGCAACCTACATCCTTCTGAATCTGTTTAGTGTATTCATCTCTTGGTCTCCCTCTACGATTTTTACCCTCTACGCTGCCCTCCAATACTAAATTGGTGATCCCTTGATGCCTCAGAACATGTCCTACCAACCGATCCCTTCTTCTGGTCAAGTTGTGCCACAAACTTCTCTTCTCCCCAATCCTATTCAATACTTCCTCATTAGTTATGTGATCTACCCATCTAATCTACAGCATTCTTCTGTAGCACCACATTTCAAAAGCTTCTATTCTCTTCTTGTCCAAACTATTTATCGTCCATGTTTCACTTCCATACATGGCTACACTCCATACAGATACTTTCAGAAATGACTTCCTGACACATATATCTATACTCGATGTAAACAAATTTCACTTCTTCAGAAACGCTTTCCTTCCCATTGCCAGTCTACATTTTATATCCTCTCTACTTCGACCATCATCAGTTATTTTGTTCCCCAAATAGCAAAACTCCTTTACTACTTTAAGTGTCTCATTTCCTAATCTAATTCCCTCAGCATCACCCGACTTAATTCGACTACATTCCATTATCCTCGTTTTGCTTTTGTTGATGTTCGTCTTATATACTCCTTTCAAGACACTGTCCACTCCATTCAACTGCTCTTCCAAGTCCTTTGCTGTCTCTGACAGAATTACAATGTCATCGGCGAACCTCAAAGTTTTTATTTCTTCTCCATGGATTTTAATACCTACTCCGAATTTTTCTTTTGTTTCCTTTACTGCTTGCTCAATATACAGATTGAATAACATCGGGGAGAGGCTACAACCCTGTCTTACTCCCTTCCCAACCACTGTTTCCCTTTCATGTCCCTCGACTCTTATAACTGCCACCTGGTTTCTGTACAAATTGTAAATAGCCTTTCGCTCCCTGTATTTTACCCCTGCCACCTTCAGAATTTGAAAGAGATTATTCCAGTCAACATTGTCAAAAGCTTTCTCTAAGTCTACAAATGCTAGAAACGTAGGTTTGCCTTTCCTTAATCTTTCTTCTAAGATAAGTTGTAAGGTCAGTATTGCTTCACGTGTTCCAGTATTTCTACGGAATCCAAACTGATCTTCCCCGAGGTCGGCTTCTACTAGTTTTTCCATTAGTCTGTAAAGAATCCGTGTTAGTATTTTGCAGCTGTGGCTTATTAAACTGATTGTTCGGTAATTTTCACATCTGTCAGCACCTGCTTTCTTTGGGATTGGAATTATTATTCTTGAAGTCTGAGGGTATTTCGCCTGTTTCATACATCTTCCTCACCAGATGGTAGAGTTTTGTCACGACTGGCTCTCCCAAGGCCGTCAGTAGTTCCAATGGAATGATGTCTACTCCAGGGGCCTTGTTTCGACTCAGGTCTTTCAGTGCTCTGTCAAACTCCTCACGCAGTATCGTATCTCCCATTTCATCTCCATCTGCATCCTCTTCCATTTCCATAATATTGTCCTCAAGTACATCGCCCTTGTATAGACCCTCTATATACTCCTTCCACCTTTCTGCTTTCCCTTCTTTGCTTAGAACTGGGTTTCCATCTGAGCTCTTGATGTTCATGCAAGTGATTCTCTTATCTCCAAAGGTCTCTTTAATTTTCCTGTAGGCAGTATCTATCTTACCCCTAGCGAGATAAGCCTCTACATCCTTACATTTGTCCTCTAGCCATCCCTGCTTAGCCATTTTGCACTTCCTGTCGATGTCATTTTTGAGACGTTTGTGTTCCTTTTTGCCTGCTTCATTTACTGCATTTTTATATTTTCTCCTTTCATCAATGAAATTCAATATTTCTTCTGTTACCCAAGGGTTTCTACTAGCCCTCGTCTTTGTACCTACTTGATCCTCTGCTGCTTTCACTACTTCATCCCTCAAAGCTACCCATCCTTCTTCTACTGTATTTCTTTCCCCCATTCCTGTCAATTGTTCCCTTATGCTCTCCCTGAAACTCTGTACAACCTCTGTTTCTTTCAGTTTATCCAGGTCCCATCTCCTTAAATTCCCACCTTTTTGCAGTTTTTTCAGTTTTAATCTACTGGTCATAACCAAGATGGTAATGGAGGGAAATATGAGGGGCGGAAATTGTGGAAGGAGAGCAAGAATTGGTTACAACGACTAGATTCAAATTGATGTAGATTGCAATAATTGTGCAGAGATGAAGAGTCTTACACAGTATAGATTAGCGTGGAGAGCTGATTCAAATCATACTTCGGACGAAAAACCACAACAATAACAACAACTTTCTCGCCACCACGAAGATATAAATCAAGTCCATTAAGCTCGGTAGAACAACAGAAAACATGTCTAGAAGATAGTATGCTGAATCAAAGACTTAATGACATGCTCAAAACCTGAGGAGAATGTCAGTACGCGTACGAGCATCAAGAAGTGTACTTGTGGCTCTTTTAAAAGTGGCAACATTGATGACACCAAATATCGTATCCACTGAGAGAGAAAGGAAGAAGATAGACAGAGAAAAGAATAGCAATAAGAGAAAAAAGTAATTGTATCTGAAGTTACAGTGCAAACAAACACTTGTTCTACCACACTCTAGCAACAAATAGGACAAAAAATAGGAACTCTACAGATAGTTCAATAGAACGATCTGTTGTTCACCTGATACCGATTTGAAGAGCATAACTCCGGATGCAGATGTCTCTTTCCTATTGTAGTGGCGTAGCAAGACAGCCACGCCACTCGGAAGTAGCCGAAAGGCACGCGTTAAGCTCACGCAGGCTGGCGAGAGGTTTGAAACAGGATACGTAATGAATGCCATAAAGAAAAGTACGTAGCTTCTGGAACACTTAACTTTAATCCATAATTGTAGAACATCGCTCTTGATGATACACGCTTCATAATATTAATTAGCAATTGAATACAGCGCCTTGCTAGGTCGTAGCAAATGTAGCTGAAGGCTAGGCTAACTATCGTCTCGGCAAATGAGAGCGCATTTGTCAGTGTGGCGTCGCTAGCAAAGTCGGCTGTACAATTGGGGCGAGTGCCAGGACGTCTCTCTAGACCCGCCGTGCGGTGGCGCTCGGTCTGCGATCACTGACAGTGGCGACACGCGGGTCCGACGTATACTAATGGACCGCGGCCGATTTAAAGGCTACCACCTAGCAAGTGTGGTGTCTGGCGGTGACACCACATTCCTCCCCCGCAAATCGGCGAACGGTTGTGTTATAAGGCTTCCGCCCGCCGTGGGGAGGACCCCATGTTGACGTATGCGACGAGGTGGGGAGCCTAACAACAGGCGCGGCTGTGCCACCCGCACGCGGCCATTCGGTCCGAGGGGAGCTAGGAAACGCCTGAAAACCTAGTCCAGGGTGCACGCCAACATGCGGTTTATGCGCCCGTAGAGAGACAGGAGGGGCCGTAAGGTCGACCTCCATCGCGTCGGGGCAGCCGATGGGCGAAGACGACATCTGGTCCGGAGCGGGCAAGAGTTCCATGTCAGAGGACAGCTGGTCACGGGAAGCGATCGGCAGCGCGTGACCCAGGGAGGCGCCTGGCGGTTGCAACGAAGCGTCCACTGCGGGCGTCGCCGGCGGGAGAACAGGCGGCGGCGGCGGCGCGTCGCCATGGGGCAAAATGGAAGGCAGCGTTGGGAACACCTGGGGATGAGGCGAGCCAGTAGATGGGTCCCCAGGGCGCTGACCGGACGGCACCGTCGCTGAAAGCAGACGGGGAGCGGCAGAACCCGTGCGACGACAGAGGCGCAGCTGATTGAGATGCCGACGCACCTCACCAGAGGCCCCCAAAACCAGATACATAGCGCGGCCGAGGCAGCGAAGAATGCGCCCTGCGAGCCAACGCCGTGAACCTCGATAGTTGCGATAGTATACAACGTCGCCTGGAGCAAAAGCAGGCGGCTGCCGCTGCACAGGAACCTGATGCGGCGGATGTAGCAAAGACATCAAGGTTCGATGAGGACGACCGTGGAGCAACTCAGCCGGCGAGCGACCATCTCGGGGCTGAGAGCGATACGAGGACAAAAAGAGCAATAACGCGTCCTCCCGAGAATGAGACTCTTTCAACTTCAACATCTGTGACTTGAAAGTCCGGACCAAACGTTCAGCAGCACCGTTTGACCGAGGCGAAAACGGCGCGGATGTCAGATGTTGAATACCATTGGCCTTGCAGAATGACTGAAATTCTGCAGACATGAATTGTGGGCCATTGTCGGAAACAATAGTCTGTGGAAGACCTTCAATGCAAAAGATAGCGGATAATGCTTGGATAGTGGCAGATGACGTCGTGGAAGACATCCGGACAACAAAAGGAAAATTACTGAATGAATCGACGACAACCAACCATTGAGCATTCCAGAATGGACCAGCAAAATCTATGTGTAAGCGTTGCCAAGGGGAAGTGACTTGTGGCCATGCAAAGAATTTCCGCAGTGGTGCGGATTGTTGTTCGGCACACGCCATGCAAGAAGAGCACATATTCGTAATCGCAGCATCGATTCCGAACCAAGTACAGTGCTGACGAGCAAGTTGTTTCGTTCGCACTATACGCCAATGTCCTTGGTGGAGAAGCCGTAAGACAGAGGACTGTAACGAACGTGGGACAACGACCCTGGACTGATCATTATCAGAACGCAACAGGAAAACACCACTCGCACAAAAAGTCTCTCCTTGTGAGCAAAAAATCTGCGAACCAACGGATCCTCGATCTGTGACTTTAACAAGGGCCATTGCGTAGCAACAAAACGCAAAACGGTAGCAAGGACAGGGTCAGCAGCTGTGGCTGTAGCTACACGACGAAAATCAATCGGAAACGATTCGACCACGTCATCGGTTTTCGCATCAATGAACATGCAAGCAAGTTCGGAAGAATCGAATGCTCTATCCTCAGCAACAGGCAACCGGGACAACGCATCGGCGTTCCCGTGCTTAGCAGTGGACCGATACAAGATATCGTAGCGGTACTGCTAGAGGAAAATAGACCAGCGAATGAATTTTTGCGCTGTATGTGGAGGTACAGGTTGTTCGGATGAAAAAGGGATGTCAAAGGTTTGTGGTCTGTGATGATGGTAAAGTGATGACCATACAAGAAATCATGAAACTTAGTAACACCAAATACGAGAGCCAATGCTTCTTTCTCGATCTGTGAATAATGTCTTTGCGCAGACGAGAGCAATTTGGACGCAAAGGCAATAGGGCGATCATGCGAACCATCTTTGTGCGTAAGCACAGCACTGATCCCGAAATCGGATGCATCCACCATCAACAAAAGGGGTTTCTGGGGATCGAACGGCGTAAGGCAAGTATTGGAAAGCAACGCCGATTTCAACTGGCGAAAGGCGCGTTCGCATTCCGTCGTCCAGACAAACGGAACACCTTTACGGCGTAAACGATGAAGCGGAGCTGAAATGGAAGAGGCGTGGCGCACATACCTGTTACAGTAATTGATTTTTCCCAGCACACTCTGTAGCTGCTTCAAATTCTGCGGCGAAGGCAAGTCTTGTATGGCACGGAGGTGCTCTGGACTGGGATGTATGCCTTGGGCATTGAGTACGTGGCCCAGATAGGGTAAGTCACGAGCAAAAAACATACATTTGTCCTTCCGCAAGCGAAGACCATTTTGTCGCAAGACCTGAAATAATGTTCTGAGATTGGCTAAATGTTCTTCTTCCGTCTTTCCGGAGATCACAATATCGTCCAGATAGTTTGCTGCAGTAGGGACCGACGCACAAACAGTTTGTAGATATTGTTGAAACAATGCAGGAGTGGATGCACACCCGAACTGCATTCGTTTGAATCGATACAAACCAAGATGCGTGTTAGCCATCAAAACGCACTGGGATTCTTCGTCCACCGGTATTTGCAAGTACGCATCTGCTAGATCCAACTTCGAAAAATATTTACCCGGGCACAGTTTGTCAAAAAGATCTTCCGGGCGGGATAAAGGAAAAGTTGCAGTCACTAGTTGGGGATTCACTGTTGCCTTGAAGTCCACGCAAAGTCTCAGTTTTCCAGAAGGCTTTTGCAAAATTACTAAGGGTGATGCCCAGAGAGAAGCCTGCACACGTTCAATCACACCTTGCGATTCCAAATCGTGTAATGTTCTTGCGACCTCATCACACAATGCGTGGGGAACATTGCGCGCTCTGAAAAATTACGGTTGCGCGTTGACTTTCAGTTCCAAATGTGCTTCATAGTTCTTAGCGCAACCAAGGCCCGGTGCAAAAATGTCTGCAAATTCGTCACATAGACGAGAAACACTGGCTGAAGGCACAGTCTGGTTCACTGATAGGACCTGATTGACTATAGACGAGTTAAACAACTGAAATAAATCTAAACCAAACAAGTTCACAGCAGAAGAAGAACGAAGTACATAAAATGACACAAGTTTTGTTTGTCCCTTGCATGTTGCAAGAAGGCTGCACTGTCCTAACACAGGGATATGCCGTCCGGCATAGCTATGTAACCTAACATTTGCGGCATGCAACGGAGGTGTGCCCAGTTGTTTGTACGTGTCCATATTGATCAATGAAACTGCAGCTCCGGTATCGAGCTGGAATGGGATCACGTTGCCATTAATGTCCAAGTCTACAAAAAGTTTATTGTCCTGCTGACGACAAGAGCGACTGTCTTGTGCAACGTGAACAGACACTGGTACAGAATCACTCGCGACTTGACGTGATTTCCGTCGATGTCGACGCACACTTTTTGTGGGACGAACACAGTCACTGTTAGAGAGAGTGGCACTGGGCGGAGTGGAATTAACTACATGAATGTCCATGGGCGAAGGTTCACGAGCCTGAGTATTCTTGGTTCGATTCCGGCGCGAAGCAAAGGGCCTGGAATGGTCGTGAGTGTCCGATCTGAGCTTTTTCTGGCAAACACTCTGAACATGTCCTTTTTTATTACAGAAAAAGCAAATAGCTTGGCGTGACAGGCAATTGTTACGCGAATGTCTAGTAGCACACCGCGGGCATGACTTTAGTACTGCATTTGCATGCTTGCGCCGCACACGTGGCTGCGTGGACGTGCGCGAGGGCTGTTTACAGTTCCGTGCAGCTCGCCTGGCGGGCCGGTTAATGTGACACACAGCTGGCGAAGTTTCAAATGATTCCTGAGCAAAGTCAAGTGTGTCTTGCCTATCCAATATGTCTATCACTTGTTGAAGGGAGGGATTGACTAGTTTCAAAATTTGCTCCCGAATACGAACATCAGGAACGTTCTGTGCAATTGCATCACGTACCATAGTATCTGAATAAGGGAGTCCACATTCACACTCAAAAGCACAATCCCTAGTAAGGCCTTGCAAAGTTGCAACCCGCTCCCTATTAGATTGACCGGCCGTACGTTTTGTACGAAAGAACGTATACCTTTTTGCAACTACATTGACTGATTCTTTGAAATATGCATCTAATGCCGACAAAATTTCTTCGTAGGACAGAGTTGCTACGTCGCGTCGGGGAAATAATTTCACTATCACATGGTACGTCTGGACGCCGACACATGACAATAAGTGAGGCTGCCGCTCATTACCTTGAATTCTATAGGCGGCGAGATGAAATCCAAATTGGCGTGACCACTCCGTCCAGCTTTCCATGGCCGCATCAAAATGCCGAAAAGGTGGTGCAACTGCGTGTTGTGGCTGCGGTAGCGGTGGAGCGGCGGCTGCCGCATTGGTTTGCATTGCACGTTGACCCTGGACGAGCTGTCCAAGGGCATCCAATAACGCCTGCGTCTGCTGATTCTGCAAGCGTTAAAATTCGGACATTACATCTGGAGATTGTGGCGAAGCCATGACACAAGTAAATTAGTGCAATACGAGCGCGAAATCCTCTTTTAAGCCTCGTCGCCAAATGTAGTGGCGTAGCAAGACAGCCACGCCACTCGGAAGTAGCCGAAAGGCACGCGTTAAGCTCACGCAGGCTGGCGAGAGGTTTGAAACAGGATACGTAATGAATGCCATAAAGAAAAGTACGTAGCTTCTGGAATACTTAACTTTAATCCATAATTGTAGAACATCGCTCTTGATGATACATGCTTCATAATATTAATTAGCAATTGAATACAGCGCCTTGCTAGGTCGTAGCAAATGTAGCTGAAGGCTAGGCTAACTATCGTCTCGGCAAATGAGAGCGCATTTGTCAGTGTGGCGTCGCTAGCAAAGTCGGCTGTACAACTGGGGCGAGTGCCAGGACGTCTCTCTGGACCTGCCGTGTGGTGGCGCTCGGACTGCGATCACTGACAGTGGCGACACGCGGGTCCGACGTATACTAATGGACCGCGGCCGATTTAAAGGCTACCACCTAGCAAGTGTGGTGTCTGGCGGTGACACCACACCTATAACTCATTATTCTCCTAAGTGATGGCAAGGAATTTCATTTCCAACAAGGCGATGCTAACCTCTTGAACCCTTCGTTTTTTTATACGATTGTTAGAAGAGCGGTATGTAGATTGGGACTACCGTACATTGCACACGGTAAGCCAGATATTGGAATGAAGTACGTAGGCTTTCACGCGATATTTGAGTCTTTATTCCAAAGTCTACTTATCAGGTTTTCCAGGGTTGCTGTGACAATCTCCGGTTTTTTAAATAAGGTGATTGTTTACTCCGCCATTCATTACGCAAGTTCAAATTCATCTGATATTGCAAGTTGTTATGCATCTCACTCACTTGAACGGTGTTTAATTTAACTCATTAAAGCAACTTAGAATCCAGATCTTTCATATACAATTTGCAGTTTACCAGTCGAACATTGCCAGTTGCTTTACTCACTGCTGGACATGGGTGGTCGTAGGATTTTACATCTCCACGTGCTGTTATTGCCAGATATCAGTTTGACATACCTCTACTTATGTAGTTTAATAATTCTGAAGTGCTCTATTTGACATTCCTGAACATTTAGAGCTAGTTACTTATCTTACCAATAGGTTAATAAAAAAAATGGTTCTGAGCACAATGGGACTAACTTCTGAGGTCATCAGTCCCCTAGAACTTAGAACTACTCAAACCTAACTAACCTAAGTACATCACACACATCCATGCCCGAGGCAGGATTCGAACCTGCGATCGTAGCGGTCGCGCGGTTTCAGACTGTAGCGCCTAGAACCGCACGGCCACTCCGGTCGGCCCAATAGGTTAATATCTTGATAAGATCTGATTGATGTTTGTGCAGTTTTTTATCAATTTCTTATACTTGAGGGCTGCTGCGTTGGAATGTCCTCCTTTTCTAAATAATGTTATCCAACAAGTCATTAGTATAATATTAACAGCAGTGGTCACATTAACCCCTTCCGTAGCATTATACAGCCTGAGTAATCACATTTTGCATCGTGGCCAGCTGAGAGACGTGCAGGAAGAGAGTGAGTGAGGTTCTGAAAGCTACCAACAAGGATGTGGAGCTATGGCGATTCCAGTGCTGTGGTCAGCTGCACTAGATTTCTCGGTTGGGGATCCATGGCGTGAACAGCTCCATGGATGTGGTCCCAAAGATTCTCGATTGGATTTACATCCGGGGAGTTGGATGGCCAGGTCAGTAAGGTAAATTCGTTCCGGCGCTCTTAGCACCACGCGCGTACACTGCGAGCAGAGTGACATGTTGCATTGTCCTGCTGGTAAATGTCACCGTGCCGAGTAAAAACAAACTGCTTGTAGGGGTGGGCAGGGTTCGCAAGGATAGATGCATACTTCTGTTGATCTTTTGCACCTTGCGTACTGACGACATCGCCCAGAGAATGTCTCGAAAATATTTCCCAGACTGTAACGCTCCCTTCCCCGGCCTGGACCCTTCCGACCATTGTTGCAGGGTGTTTGCTTCCAGTTATGTGGAGCATAAAACGTGATTCATCTGAAAAGGCTTCCTGTCCCACTCAGTGGACTTCCAGCTCCGGTATCGGGGTGCCAGTTCCAGCCTTCGTCCACGATGTACAGCAGTCAGCATGGGTGCGGAGGCACATATCCACTAACGTTCATTGAACGGTCGCTGAGGAGACGCTGTTGTTAGCCTCTTGGTCATCTCGGCGGTCAGTTGCTCAACGTCTCCGCAGCCGTCATTCACCCCTGTTATCTATGGCTACTGGTGCCTTGGCGGGTTTTGGAGAGCGCCATTTTCGCCATGCACGGCTTGCTTTAACCACTGCGGCGAGCGAACAGTTTACAGACTTCCCCGTTTCGGAAATGCCTTCACCCTTGTCACGGAAGCCAATGATCTAGCCCCTTTTGGACGTCAGAAAAGTCGTTCCGCACCCGCAATATGACATCGACAGCACTGTATTCCGCCTGTCCCTCCCCCCCCCCCCCCCCCGCCCTCTTCCCGACACGCCTTATATACCCTCCACTGCTAGTGCTGCCACGTGCTGTCTGTGGGTGGTGTCGAACATAGGCAGTGGTCACTTTGACGTGACTCGACCGTGTATCATCAGGGATCCTCACAGCTGTGAACTGTGGAAGGTCTGAAGAATACGTTGTTGCTGTAAGAGCACAGCGTTTTCGCATTTTGTTCACGGACGCGAACAGTGCTATGTCAGACCCATAGCCGGCCAGTGTGGCCGAGCGGTTCTAGGCTCTTCAGTCTGGAACCGCGCGACCGCTACGGTCGCAGGTTCGAATCCTGCCTCGGGCATGGATGTGTGTGATGTGTTTAGGTTAGTTAGGTTTAAGTAGTTCTAAGTTCTAGGGGACTGATGACCTCGGATGTTAAGTCCCATAGTGCTCAGAGCCATTGTCAGACCCATCGCCCAACTTCCAATGATTTGCACAAGTTTCCTGCTCAGCAAGATTTAAATTACCTTCCATTTAAAAATTTCTTACTAGCTGCATACCAACATACTACAAAAGCCAACTAACATAAGGCTATAATTAATTTGATATGGCATTAATTTGTGCCTCCACCAATAATTCAGGGTCACAAATGCACAGCTCCCGTTCGTATATTTTTGTGGTCGTTCGGTGTCCAGGGCTGCAGGCGCACGGCTTTATGTTGAGTGAGATGTTTTTGTCATTTTAATTTTTATAAACTGCGAACAAAAAGTTTGCGTAATGTTTGTTTATTTGGCTGCCAATATAAACAGACCAGCCATACTCAGACGCACTCACTTATTTCACTGTATCAGTGTTGCCACCCTCATAGTCACCCTCACGCTAGGCAAAAACAATACGACGCCATCTTGAAAATATGAGCATCTGTAACCGTGTCTCTCGTTCGCATTTGTGCGGCAGTCTGTCTGTCTGTCTGTCTACCGTCGGAGTGCTAGTATGTCTGTCGTTTGGATCACACTTTAAAGCCAGAAAATGAGAGTCTTGCCACTCCGCCAGTAACAGAACTCAGCTAGTGGTCGCCCGGGCAGGGCTGAGTTCCTGCGTCTGAGTCTGCGCGTTAGGCCGCCAGTCTGCTCGAGTTGCTCGGGCAACAGTCATTGCCGGTTGGATCGATCGGCTGGTCGGTCGCGCACTGAGCCACGAGATGACTTGTCTGCCTTGAGCGTCGGCGCATGTGAGGGCTCCACGTGAGTCGAGTGGGCAGCGCCGTATAGAAAGGGGTAGTGGCTTCGCGATCGACACGAGAGCAACAGGAGTGAGACCACGACATCGGCTGGCCGGGGCGAGCTGCGACGCCGTGAGACGGGAGATCGGCGCACCTTCCTGCGTCCGTTGAAGCGGCTGGCAGCGGACGGTTCGGGAGAGCGTTGGCGGTGCTGCGCCTGGTCTTCTCTAGAAAACGCAGTTTATTAGAAGTTGAGTGATTGGAGATATGTTGTTTCATTTACTTGTTGAATTCTACTTGTTTTCTTGGTGAGGTCACCAGCCGCTTTGTTTTGGGGTCGTCCCACCCGCTGGAAGGTGGTTATTTATGAATTGGGTGGTCCATTTTCCCTTGTGGTGTTGGGACGGGTTAGAGCAATCTGCGGTTCGGGTTGTTCAGTAATCCCCCTGTCAATCTGCCATACGTTAATAGCTGTCTCTGTCATGTTTGTCGGATTCGGTATTAACGAATCTATTGCTTAAGGTGTAAAGGCCGAATTCCTGAAATATGTTTTTATCTTGCCTATCATCTTGAGAGGCGGTATATGCGTGATGCAGAGCATGTTTGTACATTTTATATAAGATTGCATTTTATAGGTTTTTATTTAAATGGTCATTTTAGTATATAAAGTTGCCACCCTTCCAACGTAAGAGTTTTTCTTTTAAAAACAAGTTGCATTTTCGATGGCAAGTAATTTTTTTAAATGTGAGTGTTTTGTACCATTTCCATCCCTCCTACGGGGTGCTTAGTTTATGTGTTTGTTTGAGTTGTTAAATTTTTTAGTTTATAGTTATCTGGTGTGTTGCAGATTTGCACCAGTGTAGTCTTTCAGAGGTTGTTGTGAGCGGTGGTGACTACGGCCGTGTTAAAAGGGAGTGGCAAGGTTCTCAGCCCGAAAGCTCATACTGTCGGAAAAAAAAGATATTTCTGCCTCTGAATAAATTGTAACTTGATATTTAGAGGGTGCTTTCTGATTATAACTTTTAAATCTGTTTTTTTTACTTAAAAAGAAAGGGCTTTTACGAATAAAACTTCCATTTGTTGAAAGAAATTTGTTTTCATCACTTACCCACTGGCAACTAATTCTACGCTCACATAGTGGGATTAAATGTGTTAATGTTCTTGATGAATCGCTAGTAAATAAAGTCAATTCTTTAAGAAAAGTTTTTGAAAGTAAAGCGACGGTTCAAGCTGAAGAGGCTACTTTTATTCTAGTGGCTTTTGACGTCATTCCCTTGGCAATAAATTCCCTGTGTTGGAGTTACGGCGTGTGTTATGAATCAAATTTTATTTCACGTAATATTAAGCTATTCGGTTGGCCAACTCTACTAACATTTCAGTGCATACAAATAACAAGAGGCCCTCACAAATTTCTGGTTCGGATTCGGATCGTGTTTATAATTTACTGATTGAACTCAGTGTCAATGCTTTTATAGCGTGTTCGTACCGCGATCCGCGATCGGTCATTGCTTAGCGTGTCTGTACCGCGATAGGTCGTAGCTTAACTTTCAGTGTGGAAGCGATCGGCAGCAAATTGTGGCATGTAGACTGAAATGCTGAATGTTATCAAAAGTGTTAAAGTTTAGTGAGTGTTTCAATAAATTATACTTCGTGATCCCCTAGAAATCGATGTTCTCACTTGAAACAGTCATCATATTATCCCTGGAGGGATTAGTTAATGAGATTAGCTGTACCGAAAGTTTGTTGGAAAATTAAGGCGAAACTGCGACCTATTATAGCGGGTCTGGAGGTATTCCGACAGGGTTGTTATATGTCTTTGCGAGATAAGTTCACAGAAGTTATCCTTCACAAAGCCTATGTCACTGCGAATAAGAGGTGGTTCTCACTTTCAACACTTGTTAGTGCACTCTAATGGTGGGGATCATTTCTGATATGAAAACTGAAAACCACACGAAGAAAGTTGATAAAGCAAATACAAGTAATAAGATTGTAAGTAGGCTGCTTAGCATTTTTGGTTGGTAACGCCACGTAGCGCTCTGTTTGAAAATCACTGGCTGTGCTGTGAGCAGTCTGTGGCTGGTTTGCATTGTTGTTTGCTATTGTAGTGTTGGGCAGCTGGATGTGAATAGCGCGTAGCGTTGCGCAGTTGGAGGTGAGCCGCCAGCAGAGCTGGATGTGGGGAGAGAAATGGCGGAGTTTTGAGGGCGGATGATCTGGACGTGTGTCCATCAGAGACAGTAAATTTGTAAGACTGGATGTCATGAACTGCTATATATATATTATGACTTTTGAACACTATTAAGGTAAATACATTGTTTGTTCTCTATAAAAATCTTTCATTTGCTAACTATGCCTGTCAGTAGTTAGTGGCTTCAGTAGTTTGAATCTTTTATTTAACTGACAGTAGTGGCGCTCGCTGTATTGCAGTAGTTTGAGTAACGAAGATTTTTGCGAGGTAAGCGATTCATGAAAGGTATAGGTTATTGTTAGTCAGGGCCATTCTTTTGTAGGGATTATTGAAAGTCAGATTGCGTTGCGCTAAAAGTACTGCGTGTCAGTTTAAGCACAGTCATGTATAATAGATACGGAAAGGGACCGATTATTTCAAGCAACGTTATGTAGTGGAAAAAACTGCCTGTTATGTTGTAGTTTACAAAGCAGTCCTCATTTGAAACAGACGCTTTGTAGCAGATATCGGTCGCAGTCGATCTCGGATTTATGGTAAGAGCCGCGACTTCAATAGAAACGAATTACACTAGTTTATAATTTTTAGAAACAAGCAGTAGAGTTCTCATAAAACGATATGGCTCCAGATTAACGTGATTTGATGGTGTGACAAAATTTCCTACTTAGGGGTGGTGCGTCACGTGTGGGATCGTAAAAAGACAATCTGATCTACCCGCAAGAAACAAGGTTGACACTGCGTAAGCAGACGAACTGGCGGAAGCGAAGAAAACATTGTCTGTTGAACGGCTACAGCTGGCAAACTGCGAATCTATTTTTTAAAAGCCACAAAATATTATCGTTCAAAATTTGTCTCTCAAGCAAAGTATTACTGTGTGTCGATTACGTAACAGTATGCCGAGGCAGTCTCTGGACGTACGTAAAACCTACGTCAACAGGGCAATCCCTGGGCTATTTTAGCGTGTTTGGATAATAATAGGAGGTCCTACAACCACGCGAATCTATTCTTGTTTCCGAGATGCTCATTCTTTGGACCAATTCCAGAGTATGAAATGTGGTACGGTTTATTATAGTACGCAGATTACGCGTTTAAACCTGAGGAGCTGTCCAGGATAGTGCGAAATCACCAACGGTCTCTGGCGGGCACAGGCCTATAATAGAATTGGTAATTGCTCACATAGAGTAATAAATGTTTTCCGAATTCTTGTATATCCTTTATAAAACAGCAGATTCGATCCTCTCACATGTTACTTGTCGTAAATACAGCACACTGCGTTAAACTCAATTGATCTTTTCCCTGGCAGGCTACGTTATTATAAAGAGAGTAGCATGCTACATGCGACGTGCACAGAACGTAATAGCTCATGATTGGCAAAACAGGTGTACGGAAAGAGTGACGTAATATTTTCAGTTCGAAAAGTTAAAGGAACCTTCCCACACCTTATCGAGGGCATTTCTAAATCGATATGTCTAATTCAGTATGTTACACACATTTGCCTCGTTCATTTCAGATTTTGTTTTCCTTTGCCTTTTAGAACCTGTAACATCTTTTGCTTCTTGTTTAAGCTCTTTGGTCGTATAATTGTCCCTTTAGACTGTGCATGTACACTGAAGCGCCAAAGAAACTGGTATAGGCTATGTAAAACCACACGTGTCTGGTGCAGTTGTTAAATCGGTTACTGCTGCTGCAATGGTAGGTTAT
The DNA here is from genome assembly GCF_023864345.2 of Schistocerca serialis cubense. Classification (NCBI taxonomy): domain Eukaryota; kingdom Metazoa; phylum Arthropoda; class Insecta; order Orthoptera; family Acrididae; genus Schistocerca; species Schistocerca serialis. The sequence continues at coordinate 118,199,374 of NC_064639.1, read as the reverse complement.
CAAGATTTAAGTTAGTTTGAACGTGGTGTTGTAGCCGGCGCACAAGCGATCGAACACATTATTTCTGAGACAGCGATGAAGTGGGGATTTTCCCATACGACCATTTCACGAGTGTGCTGTGAATATCAGGAATTCGATAAAACATCAAATCACCGACATCGCTGCGGCCGGAAAAAGATCCTGTAGGTACGGGACCAACGACGACTGAAGAGAATCGTTCAACGTGACAGAAGTGCAACCCTTCCGCAAATTACTGCAGATTTCAATGCTGTACCTTCAACAAGTGTCAGCGTGCGAACAATTCAACGAAACACCATCGATATAGGCTTTCGGAACCGAACGCCCACACGTGTACCCTTGATGACTGCGCGACACAAAGCTTTACGTCTCGCCTGCGTCCGCCAACACCGACATTGGACTGTTGATGACTGGAAACATGTTGCCTGCTCGAAAGAGTCTCGTTTCAAACTGTATCGAGCGGATGGACGTGTACGGATATGGAGACAGCTTCATCAACCATGGACCCTGCATGCCAACAAGGGACTGTTCAACCTGGTAGAGGCTCTGTAAAGGTGTGGGGCGCGTACAGTTGGAGTGATATAGGATTCCTGATACGTCTAGACACGACTCTGACAGGTGGCACGTACGTAAGCGTCCTGTCTGATTACCTGAATCCATTCATATCCATTGTGTATTCCGACGGACTTTGGTAATTCCAGAAGGAATTGCTACAGAGTGGCTCCAGGAACACTCTTTTGAGTTTAAACACTTCCGCTGGCCACCAAACTCCCCAGACACGAACATTATTGAACATACCTGAGAAGCCTTGCAAGGTGCTGTTCAGAAGAGCTCTCCACACCCTCGTACTCTTATGGATTTATCGACAGCCCTGCAGGATTCATGGTGTCAGTTCCCTCCAGTACTACTTAAGACTTTAAGCGAGTGCATGCCACGTCGTGTTGCGGAACTTCTGCGTGCTCGTGGGGGCCCTACTCGACGTAATAGGCAGGTGTACCAGTGTCTTTGGGTCTTCAGTGTATACTACTCGTTTCTCAAGATGTTGAACGTGTTGCTTAATTTATTCTCAAATAAATTGTCACGTTATATATTTCTGATTTCCTGTTTGATGCGTATGATCAATGAAATTTTAAAACGATTCAGAAGCTTCACATCATGTAGGCATATAATTATTTTATTGTTTCATAACATTTGGTTCTGTTTGATATTTACCAAGCCCTTTTTAAATTATTTCTCCCAGGCACAATGAAAATCTCATTAAAAACAGACAATGAAAAAATAAAAGTATGAAGGAAATAAAATAAATATTCGCCCTGAGTACGCCTTATACGTCACGCGTTAAGATGACAGGTGGCGCGGTAAAAGAGATTAACATTCAAACATCACTTTAAACCTTGTGAAGTGCAGCAGATGAATATGAAAAACAAAGCTGTCGTGTTGCCAGGCATTTTATATTACGTAGGGTGTTTCGGGAAGATTCATACGTTTTGACAATACCATACAGAGTGGTCAGAAACAGTCTTGAAAAGCTTGTAAGGGTGTTACTGAGTAGTTGGTGCTGAGAAATAATTGTTAACAAAAAACCGATGCGTTAGGCTGTTTCCGAGTTATCTGTCACTGAAATTAGCCATTCAGGCCGTTGTGCTCGCAAATTCTAGCGGCCCGCCAGAGACGGTGCCGCCAAATATGTTCTTCGTTTGGATTCCTAAAAGTGGACAAGAGAGCGATACAAAATTTGACATGGGACGGTAGTAAGGAGTGAACCTGGACCAAAACCTGTGCATTATTGTGCGATAACATCTCCGCTATGGTAACAACTGACTCTGTATATGGCGGGCGGCTTGAATCTGCCCTCGCAACGGCCTACTGGATAACCTCACGACAATTAACTCGGAAATTGCGCATCGTATCGAATTTTTTCTTAATATCTATTTCACAGCACACCTTGACAAGCTTTTCAGACTGATTATGACCTCACTGTATATCTCCTACAAGAGTGACTGTGGAAACTTGGGATAAGTTTTAACTTGCGCATAGAAAGTTGTACGTCACCGATTAATGTTGTAACGGGACGTCCTCCTGTAGCATTACTTTTCCTCAACAGTAGTTTTCGATACGTGTATTATTTTTCGAAATTTGGACAAGTGAATATTATCGCAGCAGCTTTTCTGAAAACTTTCATGTAACTTTACACACAGTATGTTATATTTCAAGCTAAAATTTATAAAAAGGAATTACTTTATTTTCGATATTACAATCGATGAGTACTATCTCGGAATGTACAGTTAAAAGGATTTTTTTAGAAACATTTGAAATTACGAATTATTTGGCACACTAAAAATTTCTATTATTAATTACGCAATCAAGTACTTACTATGTTTCTTTCTCGATCCACTTATGAAATAATAATCTAAATTAATAGAAATTCATTAGCCAAGAAAAACTGTAAACCCTTTGGAATACGGTTGTTTCCACTGAGTGAGATAGTAGTAAGCGTGTCTCTGATGTGATCGGTCGTATTTTTGTATTTTGAGAACAACGAAATTTCGGCTTTGTTAATGTGAAAATTCAAAAGGCTGCATGATACACTAAAAAGTGGCAAAATATATAAATCTAACAACAAAAATTTTGCAACAAGAATCTTCAAATTTATGTAGATCAGTTCAACCATGAGGACCTAAAATGTGAGCATCAACAATCTGACCCCTAGACAAGAAGAACTGGAGCCAACTCTACGCGAAAAGCTAAGTAAACTAGAAAGTTTACTGTAATCTTCGCTCCTCTCAAGTTTTTCGTAAAAGACTTTGCTTATTGTGGAATTAGGAAGGAGGGGGGACTGCTGGTAGAGGTCTCCCTGGAGCAGCTAGCACGTTCTTGCGTTCGTTCATTGAACAACGTGCGCCTCATCGAGATTTTCCTCGACAGTCCGGCGTTGTACTTTCTACGGCTCAAAGTATTCGATGATGCCACCAGCGGATTCAAGACAGTGGATATTTACGTAAGAAGCGATCAACAAATCGCCCCTGTTTCGCCGTTCAAGAAGTAGAACACAGTCAGCAGAGTTTTGCACGTCGGTCACAGAAGTCTACCCTTCATGCTAGCCGAGAGTTAGCTGGCGTGTTTTGCGGGCAATATGTTTGTGCTGTAAGACGTCGTGGTCTCCTGACCTGCATTGCTTACATATTCCGCCCCTCACAATCATATTCCGCACATCAAGACGCTTCATTCTAACCCAAACTCGATAAGATAAAGTCGATGTTGTATGAATTCATGTAAAAGATATGCAAATAACTAGTAAATCGCAAGTGCGCACCAAGATTGAAATACTCGGGGCTGGCGTACACACACACATTCAAGACACGACGGTCACAGGGGCTTTTAGTTTGGGAGAGGCAAACCGCACGCCGGAGGGGCCGGTCCCTTCAGAGGATGAGCCAACCCATCTACGTCGGCCATGCGACCGCCCGTAAAGCAGACAACGTTTGCCTGAGTGAAAGGAAGAATGACCCCATATTCGGCTTAAAAGCAAATTCCGTTACATTGTGTGGGAGCGTCCAGCCTACGCATTCTTTACAAACATAGCACGCAGTTTCAGAGGTTTTCACAGTGAGACAGCAAACGCCCAATGCCGATGCTACAGATTTCCAGATTGGTCGCCTTAAACGAAACGTCATTCTCCTGTTTTAGAAGAGCAATGCTGATTGGCAGACTATATTCCTGATGCCTTGAGCTGAAGGAGTAATGGAAGAGACTGAAAGATATGCCCCTTCACATCTGGCATGGAGAGGGGCCGTTCCGTTGTTGCTCTTGGAGCGAGAACACGTAACGAGAGCGTGTGCACTCGTATGTGTACTCAAAGAGCGAGAAACAAGTCTCTCCTCAGTACTTCACTGGGAGAGCAACTCTGTCAAGAGCGAATCGGAGTGCGACTCTATATTGAGTCCTTGCGATTAAGCATTGTTCACTGTGTTGGCTGACACACTTATTGTGCGGTGTGAATGGACAGAGTTACAGTTAAACGCCTGCGAGCGAATTTTTGAGTGGCATCGCGATGGACTGGTTATCTGACTAGTGTACCACACCAATATTTAGACTAGGGGGCGAATAGGATTCCTTGACTTTATCAAGGCGTAGGGAGAGTTTGATTGGCGAAGGTCAATCCTGATAGAACTAGAGTTATCTTATTTGTCAGCAGCGAGCGGCGCACACAGCAGTCGTCACAGCTTACGGTATTGCACACTACAGCTATTGCGAGCCCCATATTTCCTCCACAACACTACACTTCACTGCATTTCACACGCGTCAGCCTCGACCGTACCTAGCAACATTCTAACGGATATTGATTCAAGTTGAGTAGGCGCGGCTCTCAGCCATTCTGTCAAGTCAATAACAATCTTAAACTTTGCATAGAAATTTTATTAGCGAATCCTATCCTTAAAAGGTAACTTCATATTCCGAAAAGAACCCGGAAATAACTTGTTCAGTTCATAACTAAAAGTGCCATTGTGATTTCTCAGAATTTTTGCAAAATAAATAATAATTTTCGTTAGTTTCGTGTTTTTCTTACACTACTTAGCACTAATCCGGTACCCAAGTATCCCACTAGTTACGTAAGAAATTTTGTAAATTTTTGTGTCATTTCCTTACATCGCACGACTCCAGAAGATATTTATTGCTGAAAGTTTTTCAGGCATTTCTCTTTAGAACGTTAGGAGCGTCTGTCTGACTTCTGTAGTAGTGTTGGGGTGGAAATTGCATCTTGCAGGAGCCACAGAGTATAGGGTACATCTCAGATTAATCTGTTGCGCAGAATGACAGAATAGCTCCCACACGCTCACAGTGTTTAATTTGTCACATTCCCTTGATAAACAACACTGTGTAGAGTTTGCTGAATTCATCTGGATGTAAAATGGAATTGCAGTGCGGCTACCACATTAAGAGCAAGTCTGTCAGAATATTTGGTGGTGTACTGCCGCAGGCTGTTGTCATTTTGGTGACACTAACCGAGCTGTTTGATTATTGCGAGACGGGACAGGCTCGCTCGGTAAACCCTGCCAGTACAGTGATAATGTAAACTTCTTGCAGTGCAGCCAAGGGTATTTCTCAACAAAATGGTTCCAGTGGTGTTGCTGAGAATTTGAGTAGAAGCTGCGCATTGACATAACAGGTGCTTTGCCATGTTGTACAAATAGCTGTCAGTATGGTATTAGTGTCATACAGGGCCAAGCAGTTTTACCAGGACGTGGGGGCTACGCCAGGCGAGGAGACGACATGGAGTTGCCAACGGCAGTCACAAGCTCGGATCTGTGTTGCTGCTGCACTATCCTGCAGCAAGTCCACCTTGCGGACTTAGTGGCACGGTGCAGCGGGCAGTTGCAGGCTAATGCATCAGCAAGCCAGACTCCTGCCCACGGGTCAGCAGGTCGTATCACATGCATGGCTGTCATCTTATGTCTTTGTGGTGTACGTGCCACCACACCACATACCACCGGTTGCTGGGACACAGTAATTCGTTGTAGAGCTGGCTCTCTTATCAAAATTACCAACCTTCTTCGTGCGCAGCTGATCCAAAGTGTTTGTGGCACGACTCGGGCAATGGCGTCGTGTACCACACACCAAGCGGTGACGTCAGTAATGCTGGGCACGAGTGTTCCAACCAGCTGGGTGGAAGCCGGTTGTCATCTCGCTGGTCACCCGGCTATCCTCACACCGACGTAGCACAAATGTATGGTTAAAATAAAGTGTTGATTTCGACATCCGAGTCTCTCTTGCATTCGTCTGCCTGCCGTCCCGCCTCAACCATCTGCTGCCTAGCATCCTCACATCGTAGCCAACCCCGTCACCCCCCACCCCCTACCCACAAGTGAGCTGTAGAATGTTAATGATAAGAGAGGAAGTTGCTTTTGCAGCTGAATACTACCTGGCGGACTGGTGAAGATGGCCTTCAGCCATTGGCGAAGTAAGCAGTGGTGGAACACTTGTGGGGCGGCGGTTAGAAAATTTACTGTTGTATAAATGTTTGAATGTTGAAGCACTTCACGGCCGATGCACCATATGTGGGGCGGCTGGTGAAATTAATTGTTTGTATAAATGTTCCTGAATGCAAAACCAGTTCCTATTATTTATGCTGTCTTTTGCCGTTCTCAACACTGGCTCTCTAACTACAATATTGGCGACCAGAAAGTGATTAGCAAAACGTGAAGCCTGTAATTAGAATTCATAGTGCCCACTTCATCTGAGAAATACACTTATAGCTACAGCTTATAGCTCTGAGGAATTAGGAGATTGTCTGGGATTCATAATCAATAACGATCGTGAAAAAAAACGTTGTCTGTATTCTGAAAGTCACAGATGAAAAAAAAGAATCCACACAACCTGACTAACAGAGCAGTTCCGAGTCTAATGCGCTGATGCAACTATAACTGTCCAAATTAAATGTTTAAATGAATGCTCGCCATAATTTGATGATAATGCTCATCACAAATGCCATGCTAAATAATGGTAGAATGTCTGTCCCGCGACGGCACGTGAAAATACGACATACGCAAAATGAAGATCGATAATTAAAGTCATCCCAGAATTAACACTTCACTCGAAAATGATTTCATGGTTACGCATATCTCGAGTAACTTAATACGGCATCCGAAGCTGTTTATAGCAATGATACCGACGCGACGCGACTCCCGGCACAGATGGCATGCTATTCAGCGTCTGGAGAGAACTGGGGCCTTGCTTCCTCGCGCAGCGTTCTTATATATAAAGCCGCGGTGCGGACGGCTAAGGGAATGCCTGATCAAATCGGCTCTCCCGACTAGCCGCTGGGCTAGTAATGCACCACTTTAAGTCATTGAATAAATCATAGCTCCTTTTGCTGATGGCCGATGTAGCTCTCAATTTAAATGCGCAATCAGCACACACGCAAGTAATCACAATAAAAGTTTGACGTGGCTAAATTAAATATTTTGGGCGAGAGAATTAATTTAATTACACTGCACGCAGTAGACGAGCTCTGAACTTGCCCTTTTGAGATATGCTATCGCTATAGTTTTATAGTTATTCAAATGAAACTTCTCAAATCTTTATGGTTATAGCGGATCTCCATTCTACTTAAATATAAACATCCTAGCCTTATTTATTAGCCTACTTAATCTATCTTGCTTCCTTAATTTTTTTAGACAAAAACCAGAAAATCATGAATTTCAACTAAAATCTTAATTTGTGAGATCAAGAAGACTGTTTCTATTAAATAATTATGAAAAGGGAATCTAAATATAAATTTTTAAGTCTCTAGCTCTTTTCTGTTGCGCCAATGATTTTTACAGAAAAACGTCCAAATTTCGAAAATGGTTAAAGTTATCGAACTGATATTCAACCCATATTAATTTAGTATTACTCCTGACATGCTAGAAACATTTCAGGTTATTTATTTGATTTTTAAAGTATTGTGCAACATTTATGACGTCAGAGCTAGTCACCGCGGACTGGCTGGCACACAATGGAAAGACTGCTGTGAATTTACTACGGCGTGAGTAGGCTGCTTCCCTACACACTACTCGATACAAATGGAGACAGACACTTTTCGACTGGTGCGCTCAAGGGAGCGGTTCTCTACACTTTACGTCGCGTCCTGGAAAAATACGGGCACGCCTGTGGTAAGGTAGGTTATTCGTTCATGTGGGTGGTTGATTCTGGATGTTCAATGGCTGCTACAATGCTTTAAATTTTCAAGGGAGTTTCGCGGGGTCTAGATGTGCTTCAGTGCAGAACTTTAACGTCTGCGCTTGCATTTCGGAACTGAGAGTAGACAGAGTATGAGTTCTTACTAGTTATCTCTCGTGTGTTAGTGTGTAAATTGACATACCGAACTCTGAATTCCTTCGAGCTGGCGAAAATTTCGTGTGGTTTCACGAAACAGACTTGGTGTTTCGCGCGTCTTGGATGACTCTTTAGCTTTTTCTTGAGGGGGAGGGTGTCTGTTACGAGTCTCGTAACGCTCTTGACGCAATTTTACTGCATTTAATAAAGTAATTTTCTGTCTGTATTATAATTATTCGCCTTACTTGAGATTTCGTTCTTGAATAAACGTTATTCAACCTAAATCCCTGGTGTCATCTACAGCAATTACTGATGTTATAAAAGGACCCTTTTTATCAATTATTCATTTGTCTTTTTTGAAATATTTCTGTTTGTTTTGTCAGTTCGCAATTCTAGCCAATGCATGGACTAAGGATCACGGCTACAGGTTATTATTTGCAGCGAGTTAGTTGCTGAGCCTGAAAGCAGGCCTGTGTGGCTCTACCCTTCGACATTATCGTGCTATTTTTTTTAAACAGATACTTGCATAGCCCATTTACCTAAGCCACAAGCAACATCAGGTAAAGTCGTAATTTGTCTGTTGCTCGTATGGGATGCTAGTTAAGGGAAGCTACTCAGCAGAATATCCGTTAGGTAACTTTAAGTGTTCATTTGCAAGTTTACTTCCCATTTAAATCGAAAATAAAACAACCATATTCTAAGAATGTGGGTAGCACATCGGCCACGTACCACAGTCGAGCACAGGGAGTCTATGAAATCTTTATGCGTCTATTACGGATCACTGTTTTTCGCCTAAAAAAACATTGCAGGAATCACATTTGTGGATATGGTGGAGAACTGTTTCATTCTGCAATTGTAGAAAGAGGCTGAACAGTTCGTTTTTCAGTGCGAGTGGGCACTGCCGAATTGACAACTGCAAGTGAGAACATTTGTGGACAATGAGCTGAATCAACGATGCATGGACTGTAACGGATGTACGGTTCCCGCACTGCGTCATCGGCCATCGAGGTAGCTGCCTGTGGAAAGCCCTGTCTATATATCTTCCCTTCCAATAACTTTGGGTGAATTGCGACACTACATAGCTACAGTAATGAATGTAGTACCTCCATACATGCTCTCCAAAGTAGAGGGCGGGTTTTGACTGTCGTCCGGTAAGGGGCGCATCGGACATTTGTGAAATGTAATCATTTACATCATTACGATCAGTTTCACTTTAGGAAACCTAAGGCAACAGAGAGGCGGTTCTGATGTCGCGGTTGATAATGGAAGCAACACCGCAGAAAAATCTTTATACGTTCATAGGATTTGTGGACTTGGACAATGCTTACAAAAACGTAAAATGGCGAAAGGTGTTCGAAATTCCGAGAAAAATAGGGTGAACTTTAGCGAAAGAAGGGTAACATACACTGCGGTGACAAAAGGCATGGCATACCACCTAATATCGTATCGGACCTCGTTTCGCTCGGGTTAGTGCTGCAACTAGACGTGGCATGGACTTAACAAGCCGTTGGAATTGCTCAGCAGAAATGTTAAGCCAAGCTACTTCTATAGCTGTCCATAATTGCGAAAATGTTTCCGGTGTAGGATTTTGTACACGAACTGACCTCTAGACCATGTCCCATAAATGTTAGAAGGAATTCCTGTCGGGTGATATGGGCAGCCAAATAATTCGCTCCAATTGTCCAGAATGTTCTTCAAACCAATCGCGTACGGTTTTATCACGGTGCCGTGGCACATTGTCATCCATAAAAATTCTATCGTTGTTTGGGAACATAAATGGCTGCAAATGGTTTCAAACTAGTCGAACATAACCATTTACAATCAATAATAGTTTCATTCACGTAAACAAAACCCACTCTGAACAATTTTAATAAAAAATTTTGGAACAGTGATTAAAATTTTTTTTTAATTTTTTGTTTTTAAAATTCAGCCTAAATCACACCACGGATGTTACAAGAACATAGGTTACCGGTTTCGGTCATATCACATGACCATCATCAGACCTGTAATTTAATTTAGAAAGTAATAGAAACCTTACTAGATTTACAATAAAATAAGACATAATGCTTATAAGGATGAAATACAATAAGACGTGTTATACCCATGGCATCCTTCGAAGATGGTAGGTGGAGCACTCTCCCCTGCTGCTCTGGTGTCAACTGGTGCCAGCAAGTGACGAGCATACCCTTAACTACGAAGATGCTCCGCCTACCACTTGTCCATCCACATTACATCAACCAATCAGCATAAAAATGGGTTCACATAATCGTCAAAACGTAAAAAAAAACAAAGCACAATAACAACATAAAAATAGTTATGTATAATATCTCTTTACAACCTTGGAATTACTTACATATCAATTAAAAGCTTTAAAATAATTGTACAGGCGATGTATAGTCAGTGTGCCCTCTATGGGCTAAGGTGGTACCACCACAGTGGTTTCAAAGTCAACGATGTTGTGGAGGTCTTTGGCATTGCGGCATCGTATCGATATGTGAGTTGTGACTCGACTGCAAGTATACATCTATGCTAGATTCAGTCTGTCTGTCTTTTATTAAAATGTCATAAAACTGATTTATTAAAAATGGAGTCATATTTGGTAATTTATAGTTGGAAGTTTAAAATTGTGATATAAATATTTACGTACTGTCCTAAGGTACATTTCTGCCATGGATACAACTGGGTCCTATGATTTTCTGAACAAAAGAGTACATATGTGTTCATAGAATTTCGTCAAAGAGATCATAAAAATGTTTTTCACGAAAATTTAACTGTTCATTGAGAAGCACTGACGGATCATCTCTAAAATTGGCATACATCTCGATCTCCTCCAAAATATTTAATAATAAGCCTTTATTAGCATAATGAAGGACTTGCAAATTCTGCTGTACTGTCCCTTCGGCATGCTTATTAAAAGTTATTATGGAGCCACCATCAGCTTTCACAATACCTTGTTGATAACTTGGGTCCATGGCTTCTTGGGGTCAGCTCCACACTCCAGTCCCACTATCAGCGCTTACCAACTGAAATCGGGACTCATCTATCCAGGCCACGTTTCTTCCTGTCGTCTAGGGTCTAACCGATATGATCACGAGCTCAGAGATGCGCTGCAGGCGAATTCGTGCTGTT